>NW_010325293.1:0-11124 GCF_000700745.2 Antrostomus carolinensis | reverse complement strand
TGGCGGCTCCGCCGGCTCCGCCTCTTGCCCCGGGGCCGGGAGGGCTGTGCCCGTCAAACGGGCCGTACCCTGAATCTGATGCCGCCGGTGTCGGCTGCCTCCTGTACAGGGAAGGCCTGAGTTACGGTCGCAGGTAGAGCCTCCTGGGCTGTCGTGACATGACGTGAGCACTCGCTAACAAAAGCAATTTTTAACCGTGTGATGGAGGAGAGTGAGTGCAGAAGGAAGCTGCTCTTTTAGGTTGGTAAAAGTTCTTTGAAACAGTTTCTTTTTGTTTATTCTTGGTTTTTTTCTTAAAAAAAATAAAAAAATCAGGTCATGATGTTTTGTTTTATTTCTTTCCCTGCAAGTAAAGAATTCAGAATTCCCTACTTACACGTTAAGGTGTGTTTTGTTACTTTGTTTCAGTAAGCTGACATGTCATGAGGGCGTTTTCAGTCTGGTGAATTTCGCCATTGGAATTGCTGAAAAAAAGAAAGTGCTTTTCTAGTCTTCCTGCTGTTTCAGTGGTACTTCCACACCAGTTATCTCCTGTTCTGTGCTGTCAAACGTTGAATAACTTCAGTCAGTTTCCATGTGCTGTTTTAGTATGTTTCATTTATCTTCAATGAAAGAGAACACTCATACAATTGTATGCTGAGTCAAATAAAGTTCTAAATATACCTCTTGTCACTGAAGAATGGATCGGACTTGGTGGAAGGAAGACAGGTGACTAGGTAATTTGTGAGGGCTTTTTTTTAACTTATAAAATAGTTTTATAATCTACATACCGAAATACCACATTGTAGAGCAGTTGCTTTTGATCCATTTTAAGAACACATATCACACTTACACTGCCATTCTGTCATACAGACTAAAACATACATGTCCGTCGTAACTGTTGCATTTGTTTTTTCTTTATACTAATAAAAGACTATGTGTTAATAGTACATTCAGAGAAGTTTATGTTGTGAAGTACTGTTTACACCATGTAATACTAATTGTTTATTTAGCAGCTAAAATAAACAGTATATTCTGCCTGTATTAACCATGTTTTTCTTTTGCAGAAATGCAGGAAAAGTGAATTTATGGAATAAAAATCTTTGCATCTGTCCAAGGAAGCAGAATTGAGTCTCTTTTGAAGGTGCCAAGATGTACATAATGTGCCAGTGATACTGGTGTATATAAAGAGGTCCTCACCACCCAGAATATAGAGATAATAATAGAGTGTTCTGCTCCGTAGAGAATCTGCAGCTGTAAGGTGATGGTTACTGTCTAGTTTGGAAGTAATGGTATCTCAAGGTATTTGCCCATACCTGAGAGCGCATTTAGTAAATGTAGTCTGTTAAGTAATAAACATACTCTGCTTTGGCAGGAGTGCTCCTGATACAGTTTTAGGATTAACCTGTGTGGGATTTTGTTCTTGTCTTTGTGAATGCTGAGTGGTTTGAGCTTACCGCTTAGCTAGAATGATAGAAAACAAACGAGCGTGTCATCCAAATGCAGAGGAGTTTTTTAATTAGTCATTCATATCAACCATTTTTTTTTCTAAGTTGTTACTTAAAGGACAGAATTAAATTTGCTTAAACCCTGAAGTTTATTCATGGATTACACGAAGGCAGTTTAAGGATGTTTTTCTATCCAATAACTGAGCAACATGTTGCAGTCTTTTTTGTAATTTGTTTTAATAATTTTTTGTTTTCAACTGTAGATCAATAAAAGTTTTGACTGTCATCTGTTTATTCAACTATATTTTTAAAAAAAAGAACAAAACTTTTTTTTGTGATAAGCAAATGCTATGTTTTGGCTCTTTAGTATTCTATGTGTTTAGAATTAAAATGCGCTTGGGGAGACATTTAGCAGTTGCAGAACATCTGCAATTTTGAAAACATGGTTATGAGGGCTGGGGGAAGGTGCAGAATGATACTTCCTCTGAGTTTATGAGTTGAGGCATTCACCTGTAACCAGAGAAACTCCTGTCCAATTATAGATGTCAGATGTTTACATATATTGAATGTGAAATAATGTGCCATATTTAAGAAAATCGCTCTTGATTTTTTTTATTAGTATACTTCATGTGAGAATTCCACTAGTAATGCATATTATTTTTGTAATACTACAGTACATGTTGCATCCTATGTTATAAGTGTAGTTCATCCTTATAGCCATTCCAATGCAATCAGGAAACTGAAAGATAAAGTGAGGGTATTTGTTTCCCTGGGCTAGAAGACTCCCAAGTTGTGGGCCAGTGTTCTGTGGCTTTTGGGTTCTGCCAGGTAGTGTGGTGGGAAACCTGCAGGCAAGGCTTGGCTTGTGGGAAGGTTGCTGCCTTGTTGCTTGTGTCTGGAGAGAACTAGTTTTCTCTAGGAGCATGAGGTGGGAGAGGATACTCTCTTGTGCTCCTGAAGAGTGAGGTGCTTACCTCTGCTGTCCCAGGGTGATGATGTCGCAGCCAGGGCCTGCCACTTAAAGCCTTTGGGCTCTTCTGGCTCAAGTGGCATGATTTTTGCATGAGCTTTGGCCCAAGTGAGGCTTCTTCAGGGATGGTACTTTGCTTATCTGCTGTGAACTCAGCTGAAAGGCCTGTTATCCAGAAGGGTTTTGAACTGTGCTACACTGGCTGTGGAAAACAGGTTGATTATGTTGATCTTCAGAACCTGGGAATAGATTTACCCATTAAAAAAAATTGATGAATGTATATACCCTCCCCCTCTAACCCCCCCAGCTGCCTCCTGTGTCTTTCTGTGTACTTTGTTTTTGATGTAGATTCTTCAGAACTGGGTTTATTTATGCCTCTCTCAGCTTGGAAAGCAGAAGTATATTGTGCCAACTGTCAAAACTAAATAAATACAAGATTAAACTTATGTTTTAATTTATTTTTGTGAATTTGTACTTCAACACTCATCTGTGCCCTTTTACCTCTTTACTCTGGTCTAAATAAACTGTAGGTACTACACAAGATACATGTTCCATAAAAGGACAGAGGAGTTACTAAGAGTATGTCCCAAACTGTATTTTGAGATGACAGAATACAGTCAATTATTGTCGCCTTATGTTTTGAGAAAGAGGAAAAAATATATATAAAAAGTATAAACTTACATTCTAAAATGCTGATCCATTTTCACATAACCATTAGTTTTATGTAGTTGGTGCTTGCTTGAAGCTTGACAGATACATTATTGCCAGGTAAAACTGAAAAGCACAATCAGCCTACATTCTAGTAATTTGTACAGGTGAGCAGAAGCTTATTCCTTTAAAAAAAAATCTGTAGTTTTGGGGAGGAGGAGGAGAGAAAAGGAGATATCTTGTTTGTACTTCCCTGCTGCTGCTGTTCTCTGCTTTTTGGGGGGCTCAAAACAAACAATGCAAACCAGTGCTCCTGTGAGCTTGTTAGTTATAAACCATCTGTTGGGCAACATACACTTTTGATGACAGTTCAGAAAGACTTGTGCATTTCTGGAGTAATAAAGGTTTCCATAATATTGCAAGATAATGAGTGAAAATATCAGAAGTAAAATTTGCTCATAGCTTTCAAGGGTCAGGCACTTGATTGGCTGAAAACATTGGTGATAATAAGGCACATCAGATTTAGTTTTTAAAATGTCAGTGTGTTGAAACCTAAACCAATCTCACTTCTTGGCCTTAATTCCATGGACCAAAACAGGTACAGTTTCTTACTTTAACGAGAGAGATTCTTTAAATGCTGTGTGGAAAGTTAATACTGAGTTGCCATTCAAGTGGGAGAGATTGTTAACAGAATAAACAATATCTGGGGCTAAGCCATAGCAGGCTAAAGCAACATAAAAATTCTTTGAGGCCATTCCGGAGAAGTACAGTTGGATGCAACATTATTTTTTTGTAACAGATATATCTCTTTTTTGTTTTTTCCCCAAAGTGAATCTACAGATCTCCAAATCAGATGGCAGTTCAGTTATTTTTTTTTTTTTTAAAAAAAGAAAGAAAGAAAAGAAAACCTGGAGTGGCTAATGTTTGTACTTCTTTTAATGCAGATAGTTAATGTAATGTTGTTCCCACTGGGTGTCGCCATTTTACCTGTGTAAAGCCAGCGCCTTCCTAGTTTCTTGCAGCTACTTGTGCAGCTCACCAGTATTTACTGTAATCCACTTTTGAAAATAATCCTGGACTTTACTTGCTTCCTCCATCCCAATCTTGTTCTGAACTAGGTAGTGACTAGGAAGGAACATAAAGCGTGGCTGGATGTTGATAGTTGAATAATTGTGCATAATAAGTATTTTCTTTGTGCAAGGCTGTTGCTTCCTGGACAGTGCTGGATACCTTAACACCTTCGAGGTGTAAGGCAACTTTATGAGTAAAAATGGATAACTTTGAAATCTACTACCCAATCCAATTTAATGAATGGAGAGAAACTTTTGTTTACAAAGTGCAATAGCTCCTGGTGTTTTGTTTTCAACTGCCTCAAGACATATATTTAGCATGGCTTATGATATAATTGGTAGCGAGTTTTTCATGATTTCCTGTCTGTGTGTCAGCATTAACCAGCAGACTACTGGAGATCAATAAAACAACAGAGAATTGCTCATGAAACTGCAAAATTAGAATAAAAATAAGTATGTAGACATGCATTCCTCTGAATTTGGCAGGTAAGTGTCATTTCCTACCTGCAGGGATAATCAGGGGCCAGCTTGGACTGCTGTGAGAGCCTAATTAAAGCATTTGTGGTTAAAATGGTAAAATTACAATAAATGTATTGTTAATGCACATACTTTATTTATTTACTCTTTACTCCCTGCCCGCACTTCCAAGTGACAGCAGCATGCAGTATGGGTTGAGAATTTATTTTCAATGTCGAGAGGAACTGAGAAGTGGTAAGTAAAGTAACTGGGATGATACTTTGGTTAAGATTTTGCCATGGTTTATAATTTGATCTGGCTTGTTTCCTGCCCGTAGTTCAGTAGTCTCTTCTGGTCTGGTAAAAAGCAACAATCAGCATTATGCTGTACAATGCCATAGAAAGTATCAAAACAGTTAGAAAGTCTGTATTACATTATACATTTTGTTGCTATCAACCATTATTCTATCACCTGCATTTCCTTTATTTTTATTTTCACCATCTGTGAGACAAGCCTCTTTTTCACATGAGCTGAATTCACATTTAGTTGCTTTTCTCTGGCTTAATCTACATCATTAGACTGGGCACTTGGCTAAAAACTGTTAGTACGGTAGCAGCTCCTACTGAGAAACATCTGTGCCTGAGCAGACCTAGAGAGGGAAATAAAACCCTTTTTTGAAAGTTGCCTTTGAAAAATCTTATTTTCTCATCTTTGATTAAAAAAAAAAAAAAAGGACAAAAAGCCTGGTTGATTAGCAGCATAAAGTACTGAGGAGGGCTTTCTTGTAAGCTATTTAATTCTAATTCTGGCATAATTAAAAAAAAATCTATAAAAACAATTCTCTTAGGAGTAAACTAATAGACTAAAAAAATCTTGAATTCAGCCTGGATTTTAATAGATTTAAAACTTGTTTCCTTGGTTATACGTATCCACCCTAACTAATGAGAAGTTGAAACAGTCTGCTCTAAGTCAGGTAGAAAATAAACGTGGTATATGATACAAGTGGTCTTCTGCTTTTTTAATACCTCTTTTGGGCTGGAAAATGCAAGGAAACATTTCTGAAAATTAAAAGAGTCATGAAGAAGCCGTTAGTGAACTAGATGTGGCAAATTAATAAATGCAAGGAAACATTTCTGAAAATTAAAAGTCATGAAGAAGGTGTTAGTGTTTGTTATGTGGCAAATTAACGATTTTGTCATACAGTGATACTAAGTATTTAAGTAATACCAAAAATTCACCTACTGTTTTCAGAATTTAAAGGCAAGACAGTTTATTGACAGCAGAAGTAGCATTAAAAATCAGAGTTAAGTATATTTTTATTAAGTATATAAGTAAGGGTTAGTACATGACATATGGAATTAAAATGTGCTATTTGGCACAATTTGTCAGAGGTGTAAAAACAGCGGGCAGCTATTAAGGGGCTTTACTGAGAATTCAGAAAGGTGGGACTCCAGTCTAAGCCTGTGGCAGACTCAAACTGCCAAAATACCTGACCCAGCCCAGTTCCAGCGAGCGGAATTCAGCCTCCCATCTCTCTGGTTTTTAACAATCGATGGCAATTCAGCCTTGGTGGGATTGAAACAGATCCTATTTCAAGACATCAGAGATTGAATTTTGTTCACCCAGTTGTGCAGCAGGGAGACATTCATGACAGAAAGAGTCAAAAAGGGTAAAGTAAAGGGTAAGTAAATTTGAGTATTTTAAGTGTCGTAATGTAAGTTCAATTAGAGTAATGCCTGGTAAGGGCACCATGCGGTAGCACATTCAGATAACTCTGAGCATTGCATCCAAACTAGGCTTGAGGCTTTTATTTGGTGTAATGTTGGTATGAAAGATAAGGAAGCTAGAAAATACTTAATCTTTTAAATCTTTCAGAGATTTTTTTTCCATGTTTCCTTTAGTTCCTGTTGTTCTAGTACTATTTAAAAAAAAAAAAAATCTGTTCCTCAACACCTCCTCATTCCTCTGCCCTCAGTGTTGATGGTGCTTATGATGACACTGAACTCTTCCAGGGGAATTTCTGAACATGAAATCAAGATGTTCATTTACCTTGTTAAAGGACCTCATTTAATATTTCAAATATAATTGCTTATATTTAAGAATACTTAAAATTTTGATTTGGTGTGTAAAGCCCACTGGTTCTTGCAAAATTTATGATAAAGATTTTAAGTGTAAGTCTTTGCTCTTACTGATTTGTAAGAAGGTGATCTGAAAATTGCCTGGCCGCTTGTTGTTTGGATTTGTTAGTTGCCATTGAAGCTAATAGGCATATCTAAGGTTATCTAAGTAGCCCTGTGGTTTTTCAAAGGTAACATGCTGACCTTGCTAAGGTTTGGAGGTTTGGAAGCGGTATGTCTTGGCATAGGGTCTGGCTAAGGCAAGGATAAGATACACAGCACCTCTATAGCTTCTACGTACCTTCCCTCACACAGTGAAAAACAGGAAAAAAAACAAAAGAAAACAAAAAACAAACCCAACTTCCAGCAAAGTGCAACAGGCTGGTAGCTGGGAGAGCTGTGGCTGAGAGTTGACGTTGCTGCAAAGAACTCTTGTGGAGACAGTGGAAGAGGCAATCTTATTCTTCTCATTTATTCACCTTTTTTTGGGTTCACCACACTTAATGGTGCTGAGAAATTTCATTGACCTAGATTTTGCTCATTATCTTTTAAGATCAACCTGATAATTTCACCAGTGTGACTCTTCCAGAACATTATGCAATCTGTGTGCAGTTGTCCTCTGTGTCAAGATGAGTCTGTGCTGTTGGAAGACTGTTGGATTATACTTTTTTCATCTCTGCAGCAGAGCTGTAATAAAATAGTAACTGAAGGTTTTTGTATTCAGTCACTGCATGTGGTTAGCTCGAATTTCAGAAGATGCTCTTCTGGTCCCTGCTTATCTTCTTCCAGTGCTTGACCTTTGGACATCTTTTTCTTACTTAATATATCATCACCTGTTTTTCCTTTGTTTTCTTCTTGTCTCTGTCTTTTGCCAGTGACATTTCTCAGTTATGTAGAGATCTTTGGTTTTGATATTTTGTTTGGTTGTTTGTAGAGCTAGCTTCCTTCGTATGCCACTTTGATCATCCTTCATATGCATTAAACCAGGAGCTATACATGCAGTCCTGCAGATTTGGAAAGAGCCCTCTGTGAGGCTTGAGCCATAAGTGGGGCTGCTGGTTGCTTTGTTCTCCAGCAGTTCCCTACCTACCTCAGTGGATTCCACTGTGCAACCATCTGCAGTAGAGAGAGCAACAAGTGGATTGCAAAAGCAATGAGAAACTTTATAATTTAATGCCTATAAATTTATTTTTACATTTCTCTTTCAAATACGCATCTTTTGCTGTGAAGAGTCAGAAAGATGGAATTTAAATAAAATCATTCTGGACCTTATTGAAGGAAAAAGAGTGCTACCCTATCAGTTAAACTGGGACCTGGATCTTCTAATAAACTCTTACAAATTCCTTTTGTTCTTTAGCTAGGAAAGTCCACCTGATCAATTAACAGGAGGATCAGTACTGTTCAGATATTTGCTTTACCCTTTTTTATGGTTGAATTTTATATGTTTTCAAACAACTGTGTGTTTGCCTCCCAAAACTAAATAATTAACCCAATATTTTGCCACTTGGAACAAGATGAAGAAAAATGCTAATTTTGAAGTGGTTGGGGCTGTAAAAACATGTTTCCTGTTGTGTATTGCCCTTTCTCAAAGGGCATTTGTGTTTATTTTTCTTTTCTGCAAAGATGAACAGGCGAGTGGAAAACAGATAGGATTTTCTTTGCTTTACTACTGGCTCTAGGAACAGAAAAGTTGAAGTGCTGTTAAAATCCCCCCAAATCTTTGAGGTTGCATAATGTTTTACTGACTACAAAAAAATTTAAATTTCACCCCAGTAATTGTTTATTTTGTATTAAAAGTACCTGGAAGCCTACCCAGTGGACTGGTGTTGTGTGCTGTGGGTAACAGCTGGGTTCTGAGGCCAGTGCTCTTGTCTTGCCAGGGCTGGTGTGGAGGTGCAGAGCTGCTGTGGCTGAGCAGGGCCTTTAAATGGGAGTTGTGGCGAATTCACACTTGGGAGGCTGGTGCCGTCATGGGGGATTTATTCAGAATATCTTGAAGTCTTCATACAAGGTTTGGGTAAGCTTGGGGAGGCTAGTCAGTGTCAGGGGACAGATGGAGTTACATGAACAATTTATGCTCCAAAGGGTTCCTTTTGGTGAGAATTTGCCTTGCAGCCCCTTGAGGGATTCTTGCCCTCAGCACTGGTATGGCTCAAGCTGTTTCCCTTCTAATGGGGTGGAGTCTAGAGCATCCAGCTTGTCGTAGGGATACAAAGTCCTCTGGCCTTTCAGTCTCTGTGTGAGTGGTATGTGCAGGGGACTGGCCAGCAGCACACATTTTGTTGCTGGTAAAGATGGGACGTGCACCTGTGGTCCTGGAAGCGTGTTGGACTGCCACAAATTAAACCCTGGCTGTTCTCTGTGCTATGGGCAGTGATGCAGAGGCACCCTGACAGCCGTGGCTGCCCAGGACAGTCAGGGTAGATCCCAGCTTGTAGATTGGACCTTTCTGGGTTTCAGGTACAGAAACTAAACTTAAGCACTAGGCCTTCAGTTTTGTTAATTTGCCTTCTGCATTTGAGAAGTGAGTAATAAAGCTGAGTTTCTGTGGGGAAGGGCTGTTGAGTCTGACTTGTTAGGAAGTCACTTAGAAGATCCAGAGGTGTGGCAGTCTTTCAGATCATGCAGATAAGTGGAACCTGTAGGGGAAGTAAGTGGAGTAGGAAGTTGGTGTTGGTATGAGCAGCTTCAGACATGAGCAAATATGTCCAAACTCTGCATACATGCAGTCTCATGGCACTGCTGTCTGTGCTGGCCTCTTATCTTTTCTCTCTGGTGCCTGAGCAGAAGGTAATAAATTAGAAAGGGCTGTAACACATTTCTGATGCACTGAGAAGAATCAGATTCTGCTGAGCTTGGTTCCACTGCCTTCATCAGGTGTTCCGTTTTCTCCCAGACTAACCAACCGCAGCACACAAACAACCCTGGACGTGAGAGAGAGCAAGGAAGTGGTGGTCTTTGATATGTGGTGGTGTTGGTCACTGCCTGTAGCTAACACCCTGCCCTGTCCTAGGCATGGGAAGGTCCCCATGCTTCAGGAATCCAAATCCAGAAAGGATTTTACTTGGCCTGTTGTAGCAAGGGAGGGGAGAGTAAGTGTTTCACTTAGTGTGCCATATATTTATCCTGCCTCTGGCTGAAAGCTTTTTTGTCAAACTCTTCTGTACTTGTGAGAAGTCTTGGACCAGCTCTTAAGAGTCTGACAAAGTCATCTAACTACCACAAAGGAGATGCGAGATACAAGGAGCCTGCTCCATCAGCAGAGATAAAGGGGCTAAGATGAGACTAAGGGATGTTTTGCCTGTGTGTACCACATACCATGAGGCTGATACACCTTGCTTCAGATAGAGGAAACTCATGAGAAAAGGTTTAAAAAGAGGAGTGGAAACGGAAGAACTGAGGATTATCCGGTTAATTATTTTTGCTCATCTCCCAAGCTGTCCCCATTTTCCTAGCCCTCTATGTTCTGCAAATATATAACAGAACTTGTAAGTGATGCTAATTGTTTCCTATTTAAATATGGTTTATGATCAGTTACCTTGAATGAAAGTTGGTTTCACTGGCTGACTTATTTTTGTATTAAATATCTCTGGAAGATAAAAGTTGAGAGAATTCAATTTTTATCCCTTTTATAGCAGCTCTAAATTATAGATGAGTTCTACATTACTCCTCCAGACTTGTCGCCTGGCTCTACTTCTGAAACTGTTTCCTTGCATTGTTGTTTTATGGAATCCAAAATATTGTGGTTTTCCTGTGACAAACTGTGCTAACAGAAGCATGATATGAACTGATACAACAATTTTCTCTTTTTTTGAAACTTATTTGTTAAATTCATCTTGTGAAGCAAAGTGTGCTGACAAGCACTTGTGTATCATTTGGATATTGTCTGGGTAGTGAGATCCTGATCGTTTGTGGTAATTGCCTTCTTTCGTAACTTTTGCAAGGGGAATGGAGAATTCAGCTTCCTGAACAACTTGGTATGATCATACTGTTCTCTAAATTAGTATTTTTTGGAGATGGTAGCACTCTCCCCTTCCTGTCTGAAATTATATCACTGTGGTTTTGAATATTTATATTCAATATATATTCAACAAATACATGAATATCTCTATACCCATGTGAATATATGTATGTTCAATGCATATTCATATATGTTCTGTTGCACAGACATCTATGGTGGCTTCACCCACAGGTAAGACCATATAGTCCTGCACTCACTCCCCCCCACCAGGTGAGACAGAAAGAGAATCACAACAAAGGGGTTATGGGTTGAAATGAAGACAGGGAGGGCTCACTCATCAGTTATGGTCATGGACAAAACAGACTTGACTTGGGGAAGAAAAATCAATTTAATTCGTTACCAATCAGTCAGAGTAGGATAGTGAGATGTAACAACCACATCTTCAGACACCTTCCCCCCACCCCTCCCTTCTTCC
>NW_010325292.1:0-9768 GCF_000700745.2 Antrostomus carolinensis | reverse complement strand
GCCTGTCAAGGTCCCTCTGGATGGCATCTTGGCATAGAATAGTATAAATTGTTTCTTTTTACCTTTTTTTTTTGAGACTATTTAAAAATTGGGTGCTTGTACCTTGAACAATTATTTACTCTGCCAAAGTAATACACAAAAGGTACTTTTTATGATCAAAGCAGAAAGAAGGCATTATAAAGCACCTAGAAAGAACAGTGCAGGAGCAAACCTCTTCCTATCTTGCTAGGACAAGTAGATAGATACCTCTGTAAGAATTTTTAGATAAGATTAATACTGAGCAGAAGCTGAAGACCATGCCAGGATTTAAGACTTTATACCTGACAGCTCAGGATGGATGGAGGAATGGAAAGCATTCTTGCATCCCTTTCAACTGCAAGGACCATGCAGGTAATATGTCTTTTTGTGTATCTGATGTAAACTGGAAATATTAAATCTCTCCATGGAAGAAGTAAAGGAAGACATTACTAACATCTTGAGGCCTCTTGTAATAATTATAAAATAATAATAATAATAATAACAACAACATGCATACACACTTGTGCAATTCTCAGTTGCAAGCATGTTTGTTCAGTTACCAGTCTCCAGATCTCCACGATATCTAAATAATCTTCCACACATGCAATCTCTTCCTTTTGCTGCTATTACCCATGTAATACTGTTAGGTTAGATGAAGACTCTCTGAGAAAACCAAAAGATGAGTGTTCTTTTTCTCTCTGTCCCTTGTTTGTGTGTCCATTTTTTTCTCCACTTTTCCTTTGAAAGTACCAGAGCACATTTAGCTATTTCCAACTACTAAAAATGTAGTTACATGTGCCCACACCATTTTCCCCTTTCATTTTATATCTTTCCCCTCCCATAAGCACTTACACTTTCATTAGTCCTTACTGGGCTTCCCCCTTCTTTTTTCTTACCCACCCCTGTCATGTTCATCTTGTCAGAAAAGGAAAATGGAGGATTCTCCATGAAAAGGAAGTTGCAGACTTCTCAGCAAGATTATAAGATTGTATAAAATGTCATCTTGCTGTAACGTGACAGCTATGATCCATGTAGATCAAGCCAGCTTCATTCAGAATTGGAATGTCTTTGGTAATTAGTTTCTCATTTAGGACCTTCTCCACCTGAAAGATAGGAATATTGAGTTATTCATCCTCATTTTAATTTATTAGATGTTTCATAAGATATTTATTAACCAGATCATGTATCTGAGGAGTGTTATACTGTAGACTCACCTTTTCAACTCCTCTAAGTGTATATGGTTGAAAGAATACTGTGTCAGTCAACACGATCCTGGCCATACTTGTCATTTTTCATCACAGAATTTATCTACCTGAGATCTCTCATTGATAGGGACAGTAGGGATGGTTTTAAGGAAGTTTTAGTACTTTATTTTGTGTTCACTCTGGGACTCTCAAATGTAGGAGAACTGACACTTCTAGAATGTGTGTCTAATCTAGGATGAAAACAACTGCTTTCTAAAGTTGCTCCTTCTCTTCCCATTGACTATAAAAAGAACTGTAGGTGACTAGTTCAGATGTAGATATTTGTCTCATAAACATCCCATTTATCCAAATGAATTCATAATAGTGGAGACTGTCCACATTTGAGAAGGCGATTTAGTTTTTGTGCTGTCAAATGCCATTTGACTCTCACAGGCACATGAAATCAGTAGTCATTTCCACTTTGGAGTGCTAAAGCTCTTGGATTATTTATTTACTACAATAATTCATAAATTGTAGCAGAAACCCAGGAGTAAAGATAGGAAACTCACGTCTTTCTTTGGCAAAAACAATTGTTAATTGTGAGGAATGGAACCAGTCACGTTTCTGCTCTATACCTTTCAATTTCCATGAATCTTGCATTTATTTCAGCAGTGATTCATCCCTTCCAAACTACGGTCTAGTTTCAATGTGGTGGCAAGAGAACTTTAAAACAGAAGCAAGCTTAAAATAAACAAAATAAGTACTTCTTTAGCCAACACATAATTAAGCTGTCAGATTTATTACTACAGAATGCTATGGAGGTCGAAAATACAAATGGGTTCAAAATCATAAAAATTTTTACAAATATTTAAAGGGGTTCGAGTAAAGATTAGACACATTCACAGAAGGAAAAGGCTATAAGACACAGTGATATGGACATTATTGTCATGATGCGGACAAGTTGTGGCACAGAAATCTTGGACCTGTAGTTTATTAAAAGTTGGGAGAACTATAAATTACACTTTTACTTTTTTCTTTTCTTTTTTTCTTTTCTTTTTTTAAATTTATTTTTCCTCTGGCCATTGTTTCTACTCAATTTCTTAGGAGAGTGTTGCATGTGAGAATACTGTCAAACTCAAAGGCCTCTCCAAATGAGAGTGACATGGAAGTGAGATACATGTAAATCCAGTTGTAATAAATAAAAAGAAAAAGAAAAGAGATCAAGATATAGTCAGAAGTTCAAAAACCATCAGGGACTAGAAGCAGAGTATTCTGATAGTTCAAATGCTATTGAAAAGCCTTTAAAGGACAATGCAATCATCACACACAGTCAACACAGGAAAAGTCTTATCTGACTAATTTGATATCCTAAAACAAGGTCACCTGTCTAGTGTATGATATGATGGGATGGGAAGGCAGTGGGTGTAGTTTTTCTGGATTTTACTAAGACTTTTGATGCTGTTTCTCACAGTAACCTTCTGGACAAGTTGTCCAACTGCAGGATAAGCAGGTACATGGTGCACTGGGTCTAGAACTGTGTGGACAGCAGGGCTCAAGGAGTCGTAATGAATAGGGCTAAATATGACTGGAGACCACTGGTGATCCTCAGGGCTTATTTCTAGCGTCATTTCTGTTCAATATATTTACCAATGATCTTCATCAGTAGTGGAATACATCCTTAGTAAATTTGCTGGTGATATTAAACTGGAAGGTACTGTGACTCTCTTGAGGGACAAGAGGCCTTGAAGAGGGATCTAGATAGACTGGAGCATTGGGAAATCATCAATGGCATAAAATATAACAAGAAAAAATGCTGGATTCTGTATCTGGGATGGAGTAAGACTGGACGTAACTGGAAAGAAGTGACTGCAGAGCAACCCTGTAGAAAGGGATCTGGAGGTGCTGGTTGACAACGGGCTCAATATGAGTCAGAAGTGTGCCCTGGCAGCCAAGAGGGCAATTGGCATCCTGGGGTACATCAAACACATCATAACCAGCTGGTCAAATCAATTAATCAATAATTACAACAGTAATTATCCCACTAGAGTTAGTAACAATGTGACCTCACCTTGAGACCTATGTGCAGTTCTGGACCCCAAAATCAAAACGTATGTTGAGTTACTTGAATGCATCCAGGGAAGGGCAACAAAGCTGGTGAAAGGGCTGGAAGGAATGTTTTGTGAGGAGCAGCTAAGGACTTCGAGTTTGTCTAGTTTGGAGAACAGGAGGCTGAGGGATGGCCTCATTGTTCTCTACAGCTGCCTGAGGAGGGAAAGTGGAGATGGAGAAGCTGATCTCTTCTTCCTGGTATCCAGTGACAGGACATGTGGGAACGGTTCAAAGCAGTGCCAGGGGAGGCTCAGATTAGATATTAGGAAACATTTATTTACTGAGAGGGCAGTCAAACACTGGAACAGGATTCCTAGGAAGGTAGTTGCTGCCCCGTGCCTGTCAGTGTTTAAGAGGCATTTGGACAATGGCCTTAAAAACATTATTTAGCTTTTGGTCAGCCCTGAGTTGATCAGGCAGTTGTACTAGATGATCATTTTAGATCCCTTCCTACTGGAACTATTCTATTCTATTCTATTCTATTCTATTCTATTCTATTCTATTCTATTCTATTCTATTCTATTCTACTCTATTCCATTGAGATGTGCAAGGTGCTTGTAGGCATGAGAATACTTTCTCAAGGAAATGGATCTCAAAGTTCCATTCTGTCCTCTGCTGCTTTTGATGGTCAGCTTGCCCACAGTCAGAAGGAGACTAATGAGAAAGTCTCTTAGCTTTGTGAGGTCTCCTATAAGAATTGCATAATCAAAAAGATAAATGGAGTAGTTGAATCTGGAGTAGTCAGAGAAAAGTCTGGGACTTGATATACTCAGTGTATATGTGAAACAAGATTTCCCTTGTGGCCTAGAAATCATTTATTTAGGTGACTGCTTCAGGTGCATGTGTACTTGGAATTTAGTGAAAAAGCCTCCAGATTCTTTTGTGATAAAGGCTGATTTTATTAGTTTCACTATAAATTTTCAGTAATGCTTGGGTGGGACGGACAGAGTATATGAAACACCAGTTCTTAGTGACAAAGTTTAATTTGTGAATTGGAAGTGAAGAACTTAGATGGTGTTTACATGTAGGAGTGTCCTGAGGACAGCACAAGAAATTCCTGAGACAAATTTCAAAAGCTGAACACTAGAAAATAGGGGGAAGAAGAGGAAAAGGACTCTTCCCTGGGGTCTGACGTCCAACAGTCTTCCATGAAAAAATGCTCTTCATAAACTTTAATGTAAAACTCTTGGATGCATACAAAAGTGCTTATGGTCATATCACAGCTCTTGGAAGTATGAGAGGGTAGCATAGATCAACATATTTGAGACTAGGTTACCTGTACGGTACATTAGTCTCTGCAGGATCTGAGGGTTGTGACCTGACTGCTACAGTAAAACAGACTCTTCCAGTCAGTAACCGAGGCCACCTGCAATCTACTATTCTGAAGATTTACAGAATTTTTACTCAAATTTTTGGTTGCCTTGAGAAATGCTTTCAAGTACCACCCTTAAGTTTAGTCCATCTAGCTGAAAGAGGAGGACGAGTGACAGAAAGCTGGATATTAAGAGTGGTGAATATGTACCATAAGGACATGGTACACTGGACAAAACATAGAGAAAGGGATCTACCTTGTCACCTCTTTAGAGATATTAGACCAAGAATTTAGACACAAGAATTAGCAGAAGCTTAAAGTGGGAAGGAAGATTCTAAAAAAAATGGGTGCAGGTGCCTATCATCTAGGTGGCATGAGAAAAGAAAGTGGTTGAGTATTAGAAGCAGAATTCCATAAGACTTTTTGTCTAACATAAGGGGAGGAGAATGTAATTTTATGATGTCATAGTTCTGTCATTCCAAACTTAATTTTGTGTGTGGTAGTTAGGGTCTGGCGGCCGGAAGATATCGTGCTGTACGGAAAGATAAGACCCCTCTCTCCTAGTAGCCAATAGCATTTAGCTTGTGATGTAAGCAGGCGGAAGTGACGTTGCGAACCCTGGCTATATAATGCCGTGTCACCTATCAATAAACGCCATTTGCCATCCACCATATTGGTGTCTGTGAGCTGATGGACCGAGAAACCTGGGGTTGGTTGCCGTGCCGTTCCTGAACCAGGTCGCCACGCCTTCGCGGAAGGCAACATTTGTGACCTAATCCTAAAGCTAAAATGATTAGGTTGGTCCGAGTGGTTTACTCATCCAATATGTTTTGTCTGTGTTAGCTTCCTGCTCTCTAATTTTTGCTGACTGTTACCACTACAAAGATAAAAATTGGCAAAGCTGCAAAGTGTCTATTAACTTAATTTATGTGGCACTGTAAAAATTTCTTATAATTGCCTAGTTTGCCACCTTCACAGAAAAGCACAGAAGTGCTATTGACAAGAGGCTTAGCATTTTTTTATATTATGTGAAAAATGTTCCCCTAAGTATGAGGAAGCTTAATAATGTAAGTGTTGCCAAATGCTACTGGAAAAAGTAGAGCAAATATAATTTTCCACAAGGGTAATGAGACCTGATTAACGAAGTTGCAAAGCTACCTCTAGTAAACCAAAAGAAAAAAATCTAGAGAAATAGATTTAGCGTCAGTGTTCCTACCTGCTGTTGACTGGGTTAGACTACGGTCTTGCCATGGAGTTCTGTGCCATAATTTAATTATAGAATTTCATTCTTTCTGGATAGTGTCATCCTTGGAGTGACATACTAATACATCATTGACTGTTGATGATCATTAATGATGTATCAAACTAATATATCATTAGCTCTGACACACAGGTGTCTTTGCAGATTAATTTCATCAGAGCAATGACCTGTGAGAATGATGCAAAAGGATATTTTTGATAAGAATGGGTCTTGCATAATTTTTCATTCAAATGTTATTTAATTTACCTAAAGCTTAGTTAGTCTACCTTCAAATAATATAACTGAGTGACCAAAGCAAGTGTGGTCCTGGGAAATCTGGGCAAACATGTAATACACCGGGGATAGACTATATAGTTAAGATGAAAAATGGTCTCAAACCAGGGAGAAACTGTAACTATTAAAGTAGTGAAATGCAAGGTTTCTCACAAGTATCGCATCATTGAAGAAAAAGTGTTATAACTATGCAAAAATAGTGTAAAAATATTAGATCAAGCTTGACTTTCATTAACTGAAAATACAAAAGAAGGCAAAAACACAGCATTTATTAAAATACCAACAATAAAATAGATTATTTACCTTTTTTTTTTTTTCTTTAAATTTTGTAACTCAAATAGCTGTGATTGCTTGAGGAAATTTCACAAAAATAGTGAAAACTTCTTGCTTCTTTAAGCATTTTTTTCATGTTTCCTATATATATTATGGAAGAATGGAATTTAAAATTTTGCAGAAACACGTAATTTTATGGGTTCATTTTCCATTACCTTTTTTTTCCATGCATCCACCCTTTTATCTGGATGGGTCAAGAGGGACTCATTAACTTTCATCTCCCCAGCACAAATAAATCTTTTCCACACAGATGTTAGTTTTTCTGAACTCCATTATCACAGTACAAAGCATCCATGGTTCCTCCACATCGTGTAAATTGTGTGCATTTCTCGTCATCCTCTTTACAAAGAGAAAACTAGAAAAGGATGGCAAAAAAAGGTCAGCTTTATGATAACTTCTGTATGGCGGGAAACTTAAGAGACTGGGATTTGGAACACAGTACATTGATGTGGTTTAACCAGGAAGGGTCGCTGCTTGCCCCACCCCCCACCCTCCAGTTGTATGGAGAGGAGAAAATATAAATGAACGGGGCTCACGGGTTGAGACACGAGCTGTTTACTGCAATAGTAAGGGAGAAGCAACACTAAACAACAGCAACAACAACAGTACTAATGAAAAAATATATAGGTAACAAGTGGTACACAGAACCAAACAGCTAACCACCTGCCGGCCCTCGAACCGCAGTACCCAACACCTCACTCTTCCTGGAACTTCACTGTGTAAATACTGAGCATGATGTCATGTGGTATGGAATATCTGCTTTAGCCCATTTGGGTCACCTGCCCTGGCTGGTCCCCTCCCAGTTCCCTGTGAACAATTAACTCTATCCTAACCAAACCCAGGATCACAGAATCACAGAATCACAGGATCACAGAATCACAGAATCACAGAATCACAGAATCACAGAATCACAGAATCACAGAATCACAGAATCACAGAATCACAGAATCACAGAATCACAGAATCACAGAATCACAGAATCACAGAATCACAGAATCACAGAATCACAGAATCACAGAATCACAGAATCACAGAATCACAGAATCACAGAATCACAGAATCACAGAATCACAGAATCACAGAATCACAGAATCACAGAATCACAGAATCACAGAATCACAGAATCACAGAATCACAGAATCACAGAATCACAGAATCACAGAATCACAGAATCACAGAATCACAGAATCACAGAATCACAGAATCACAGAATCACAGAATCACAGAATCACAGAATCACAGAATCACAGAATCACAGAATCACAGAATCACAGAATGGTAGGGGTTGGAAGGGACCTCAGGAGATCATCTAATCCAACCCCCCTGCCAAAGCAGGTTCCCTATACCAGGTTACACGGGAAAACATCCAGGCAGGTTTTGGACATCTCCAGAGAGGGAGACTCCACAACCTCTCTGGGCAGCCTGTTCCAGGGCTTCAACACCCTCACAGTAAAGAAATTTTTCCTTAAGTTTGTGTGGAACTTTCAGCGTTCCAGTTTTTGCCCATTGCCCCTTGTCCTGTCACCAGCCACCACCAAAAAGATCCCGACCCCATCCATTTGGCCTCCACATTTCAGATATTTATAGACATTGATAAGGTCCCCTCTCAGTCTTCTTCTTCTCTAGGCTGAAGAGTCCCAGCTCTCTCAGCCTCTCCTCATATGACAGATGCTCCAGGCCCCTCATCATCTTTGTGGCCCTCTGCTGGACTCTCTCCAGAAGATCCCTGTCCCTCTTGAACTGGGGAGCCCAGAACTGGACGCAGTACTCCAGATGTGGCCTCACCAGGGCAGAGTAGAGTGGAAGGAGGACCTCCCTTGACTTGCTGGGCACGCTCTTTTTAATGCACCCCAGGATACTGTTGGCCTTCCTGGCCACCCCAGGATACTGTTGGCCTTCCTGACATGGCCAGCCTGCTGTCCACCAAGACATCCAAGTCCTTTTCCTCAGAGCTCCTCTCCAGCAGGTCAGCCCCTAATCTGTACTGGTGCATGTGATTATTCCTCCCCAGGTAAAGAACTCTGCACTCGCTCTTGTTGAACCTCATGAGGTTTCTTTCCACCCAGCTCTCCAGCATGTCCAGGTATCACTGGATGGCAGCACAGCCTTCTGGTGTGTCAGCCACTCCTCCCAACTTTGTATCATCAGCAAACTTGCTGAGGGTGGATGCTACCCCTACATCCAGGTCTTTGATGAAGGTGTTAAACAAGACCGGACCCAGTACTGACCCCTGGGGAACACCGTTAGTTACAGGCCTCCAACTAGATTCTGTGCCATTGACCACAACCCTCTGAGCTTTGCTGGTCAGTCAGTTCTCAATCCACCTAACCATCCACTCATCTATCCCATGCCTTCTAAGCTCTGTTACAAGGATGTTGTGGGATACGATATCTAAAGCTTTGCTGAAATCAAGGTAGACAACATCCACTGCTTTCCCTTCCTCTACCCAGCTGGTGATGACATCATAGAAGGCTACCAGATTGGTCAAGGATATACATATAAAGAAATAGACATCTAGAAAGGAAGGAATGTTTGAAAAGCGGCATCAGAAATAAACTTATCTACTATTTTTCCTCAAAGAAGAAGAGAAGACATGCAATTAATTCTCAAGCATTATGTTTAAAACAAAGAGAAAGAAGTATACTTTTCCTTACAGCACAGTTGAGTGGTGAAACTAAACACCACAGTATACTATGGAGACCCAAAACAAATAGGTTCACAAAAAAATGTAAACAAATTGAAACTGAATTCAGCTTTTTGCCCAGGAAGTCTCTAACCTACTATTTAAACAAAAACAAAAACAAAAACAAGAAGAATTTATTTTATTCATATTTCTGCCTTTAAGTATCTATTACATTAATGTTGCTCAACAGAGTTTACTGGACTTTTGATCAGACCTAGTAGTGACACTCTTAATTAGCACAAGATTTCTAAGTGATCAGACTTTGCCTTATACTGGCACTTCAGGAATCAGACAAGTGCCAAGGATAAAGTCTGAAAAAAATTAGACTCTCTTTTATCTCGTCCCATTAATAAATATCAGGACACAAATTACCAGGAGTTGATCTCAGTCTTTGTCTATCCTTTGTCATTAATTCTACATTATTTCATTGGCATGGTTTCTTGAGAAAGTAATAACGTCATATGTGGGTTAATGATTATTCTGTAATTGTCATGGAGGCTTACAAAATCAGATTAGGCAGGTGTTAAACTCAAAAATAAACTTTATTCAAACCAAAATTGTTTGGCAGAAAACTAACTAGAAATGAGGCTTATCA
>NW_010325291.1:17263-17501 GCF_000700745.2 Antrostomus carolinensis | reverse complement strand
ATGCAGCCCCTACCCATTGTGCACAGCCCCCCCATACAGTGCAGTGACCCCCCCACTGTACAGCCCCCTATGCAGCCCAGTCCCCTCCTGGCCACCCAGCAGTGGGGGGACAGGGTGCAATGTGTGGGGTTTGTACCCCCAGAGCCACCCACGAGCAGAGGGGTGCAGCCCCTTCCTCCTCGGGGGGTCCAGCCCACACCTCTGCCCCCCACACTGGAGCCATGGCCCCCCAGGTGGC
>NW_010325291.1:15398-17250 GCF_000700745.2 Antrostomus carolinensis | reverse complement strand
GTCCCCATTAACCCTGACCCCATCCCACCCTCAGGCACAGCCCCCAACCTGATTTGGGTCAGCACATGGTGGGTCATCACCCACTTGGACACCCACATTGGGTGGGGGGCAACGCAGCCTTGTGCCCCTCCTGCAGATGTGAGACTCGCAGTGCTGGGGACCCACTGGGACAAAACGGGGACAGGGGTGTCACCGCCCCGGTGTTGGCAGGGAACTCCTCTGTTTGTCCAGTGCATTTTTATCGGGTGGAAACCGGCAGCACCGGATAAATACGCCCGACATGGCGATAAGGACCTGGCAAGAGGGTGTGGGTTTGTGGGGGTGGCCGAGGGACCGACCCATGGGACACGTGCTGGGTCTGGTTTTACCCTCCCAGCCCTAATTCCGCACATCAACCAGACAAGGGCCAGAGCAGGGACCTCAGCACCCGCAGAGCATCACCGGGGCAGGAGTGAGGTGGGAACACTCGCCCCAGAGCTGGGGGATCAGGCAAGTGTGCCAAGTGACACCCCCAAAATGCCCTTCACACCCCAGCCCGGCAGGTCCTGCCACGCTCAGACACCGCAGTGTCACACAGCGTCTCTGGTCACCCCAATACCCCCGCTGGCATGGGACAGGGCCCTGCTATTAGGAACAGCCATGAGGATCTTCCTGAGTTTGTTGGAACCAGGAAAAACCCGTTGGGGAAGAGGTGTCGGCGTGACCCCCTCACACCCGTCGCTGCCCCATCGTTTGATGTGGGGCCCGGCCTCGGTGGCCTCGCCACACCGGCTCCACGCCGTCATCCTGGAGTCAGTAAAGACCAGCGCAATTGCCTGCTCGTTTATTAATTTTTGTTTCATCAAAGGTTCCTTTAATCATCTCTCTCCCTCCTGCCATCGCCACTCACAGCACCCACAGTGCCGCCGTGCCCCGGATTAGGATGGGGTGACGGAGTGACCTGGCCCCACGCCGGCTCCCCGGGTGATCAGAACCCATGCGGTGCTCCCAGGAGTGATGTGCAGGTGATGGGTGACCACCAGCCACCCTCCATCACTGGTTCCGGTGGATTTTCTCTTGAAAAATCCTTTGAGTTCCTTTCTCTTGATCCTGATGTAAGAGCAGCATGACCCTTCCCCAGGGAGGGAGGATTTTTCCCCTCTGGGATTTACAGACCCTAACGCCCTCGTCGTGGGTCCAGGGTTCACCTGGCACATGACTGCAGAACTGCTGCTCTTCAGAGAAGGGCAGATGATTTTCTCAACCAGTTCTTCTGCCCTGATCTCACTTCCCTCCCTCCTTCCACCCCCAATGTTGGATTATTCCTTGCTGAGGACCTGGTGTCTCCTGCATCCCATGGGTCCCAGAGATGCTCAGCATTTTTTTTTTTCCATCAAAAAGCCCCTCTGCAGCTCTCTGGACACTTCCACGTGCTGTCCTCATGGTCCCCAGCTCTTCCCCGCCTCCTTGGTGGGCTTCCCGTGAGCCACCACAGGCACAGCACCCATGGCCGATGTGACACACAGCATCCTCCTGTGCTCCCCGAGCCAGGCCCGAGAGCTGGGGGAGAAGGGGACAGGGGTGACCAGTGCATGTCCCCCTATTGATGTACACAGGGACAGGTCAGGGACCCCACAGGCTGGGGGGGTCCCTCCAGGAGGGAAGGGGCTGCTCTTCCCCCAGCACCACGGGGCACTGTCCCCCAAAAAGGGCACAGTGATGACACAGATCATGGAGCTGGGATGGCGTCTCCCATGCCAGAGGCTGTACCTGCCCCGAGACGTGGCCAAGCTGCACCATGGCTCAGGGCCACGACCTGGCGCCTCGTGGCCCCACACGAGCCGGAAGAACCCTCACGGTAGTGGCGGGGGGC
>NW_010325291.1:11833-15385 GCF_000700745.2 Antrostomus carolinensis | reverse complement strand
TGGTGCCCGGGTTGGCTCCAGCCTCTCCAAAAATCCAGCTGAACGGGACGGGCCTCTCCTCAAACCTGTCGAGCTGCATTCAGCCACGCCAGAGCCGGCGTCCGCCCGTGTGCTGCATTCGAGGTGTGCAGCTGGTGATGCCACCAAAACTCACTACTGATGACAGTCCCCACGTGTCCCAGGCTCTGGTATGGCCATGGCATGGAGGTCCCCAACGTGTGCCATGGAGGTGGGTGTCCCACCTCGCTGTTCCTCCACCGTCCCTGCCGTGGGGACGCCTGGTTGGCGCAGCCACGCGTAACAGGTCTTTTCAACCCAGAGCCAGTTTGGAGCAGTTTTGTCAAACGAGGGCAATTAAAGTAATGGGAAAATGGAAAGTATTTGTCAGGGAGCTGCAGTGGCAGAGGGAGAAGGTGCTGTGGTGAGTCAGCCATCCAAACCGAAGCCCCAGCGCCAGGTAAACAAGCTGCAAACCAGGAGGTGTTAGTCACCAGCTCTGGCTGCACCGGCCCCAGCTTGGGAAGGGCATCGGTGAAACCCTCCTGCTCCTGGAAAAGGTTTGGCAGCACCAAACCCCACCAGAGAGAGGAGAGCAACACCCACTCCACATCATGGTCTGAAGGTCCCATCAGGACCATCTACTGCCTCTGCCCATGAGGATGTCACCAGGATGGAGATGTGGGACATGTGGCCGTGGTTTATTTTGCAGGTGAAGCTGTGATGTGACACTTTTTCCCGCAGGGCCAGGCGCTGCCGGAGCAGGAGCAAGACAGCCAGGTGCTCCTCCCAGGTGGCCATCGCTCCTCACAGGACCTTGGGCAAGTCATTTAATCTCTTTGTGCCGCCACCTCACCATCATTATGGTGGAGCCAGACGGATGGATGCCCAGGGGAGAGGGCAGGATTCATGGTTTAAAGCCAGCAAGCCCTGGGATCCTCACTGGATCCAGACTGAGACTGAGCGTTCCCTCCTCCTGCCCCACACTGAGTGGAGTCCCAGCCATGGGGGGCTGGATGCGGCCCCTTGAGCCAGCCAGGCTGGATGGGTGGTGGTCCAGAGCCCCCAGCCCAGACCTTCCTGGGAACCTACTGGAGCAAGTCCAAAGGAGGGTCACAAGGATGATCCGAGGGCTGGAGCACCTCTGCTGTGAGGACAGGCTGAGAGAGTTGGGGCTGTTCAGTCTGGAGAAGAGAAGGTTCTGGGGAGACCTTATTGCACCTTTCTTGAAGGGGGCCTACAAGAAAGATGGGGACAGACTTTCTTTAGCAGGGCCTGTAGCAACAGAAAAAGGGGAAATGGTTTTAAACTAAAAGAGAGGAGATTTAGACTGGATGCAAGGAAGATATTTTTTCCAATGAGGGTGGTGAGACCATAGCCCAGGTTGCCCAGAGAGGTGGTAGAAGCTCCATCCCTGGAAACATTCAAGGTCAGGTTGGACGGGGCTCCTGGTCTAGTGGAAGGTGTCCCTGCTGCTGGCAGGGGGGTTGGGACTGGATGAGCTTTAAGGTCCCTTCCAACCCAAACCAGTCTGGGATTCTATGAATATCTGGCAGGGGAGCCATTGGCCAGGGGTGGCTTTGGTGTCCCTCAAGACACCCTGCGTCTAATAGGCATGAAACCCACAGGTCAGATATCTGTATGGGGGTGAAAAACACCCTCATGGATGGAGGGAAAGTCCTCCTGGCTGCCCCAGGTACTGTATCTGTGTCCTGCCCCACCTGTGCCCAATCTTCCCATTGGGAAAAATAAAAGGACCCCAACTATCCACTGGAGGAATTCCCCAGCACTCAACTGCAGCTGATGCAGCTCAGAGAGAAGGATGCAGCTTCCACGGGCTGGAAAAGATCACGAGGATGGTCCAGCGCAGCCCTCGGCTTTGCTGGATGCACACACACACAAACACACAGAGGCTTGAGCTTGTCCCAGAAGCCACATTAAATCATGTGTCACCGAGCAGAGATTTCCTCTTGTCCAGAGACATCAAATGCCTGCGAGTTCATACCCTTCTCCTAAAATTGGGCCAATGGTTAATTACGCTCTCGGTTGGGTTATCAGTGACCAGCTCCCTTGGCTGCTTCCTGCCATTGGACCTCACTGTGCTTTTTGCAGGACAAATCCAGCTCTTTTGTTCCCACATGTGTCCTCCCACCTTTTGGCTGGGATCTGCCTGTTGGGCCGGGCAGAGCGGATTCCCCGGCGAGGGGAACGGCTGCCGCTCCTGCTGACCCTCCTCTCCCTGCCATCCTCAGCATCCCTGCTAAAAATATTGTCCCCTGCAAAATCAGGTCTCTCCAGCTTCCTCCATCTCCAGCCCCTTTGGCCACCGCCCCTGAGCTGCCAGCCGCAGCCGTCGGATGTCTGCTCTGCTGACTCCATATAATGCAAGTTTTACAAATGAAAATGTCACACGGCCGTAAATTAAATACTTTGGAGAAACCTATTATAATGCAGCAACACAATTAGCTTTATCAGCCAGCCCAGAGTCATGCCAAAAACCAAAGCTGACTCACTTGACAGGAGCTGCCATCCATGAAACCAAGCTAACGACCTTAATTATATTTTTAGCTTCTAATTTTTGGCTGACAGTATCCCCAATTACCCAGCCCATAATTTCCACAGGGACTGCCATCAGCCTACCTGGTCTGTAATTCCCAGGGTCAACCCTTTTATCCCTTTTAAATACTAGACTCCCACTGGCCTCCCTCCAGCTCTCTGGAATTTCTCCAGGGTTTTTAGTGTTAAAAATTAACAGCAAAGTTCCTCAGCAGCCTGTGAGCCCCTTCCCGCGATGGTCCTGCCAGAAACACCTCTCGTCCTCAGAAAATCCACCAATCCTGGAGGTGGGAACAAGGAGTTATTCCCATCAGGTTAAAAATTCCGTGTTATCCGATCAGCTGCTCTGGCCAAAGACTGTCCTTTGGCTCATCTCCCTTATCCGCCACCCACGCTTTCCACCTCAGCACACAGCCCTGGCGCCCAAGACTCCTTTCTCTACCCTTTCACTGAGCATTTCTAGGGTTTAATCCTTGCTTCTGTGCCAGCCTTCAGCCAAGCTGGGTCTTTTCCCATCCAGATGTCCTTGCTCTCCAGTTGGCTACTTGTTTTGAGGAGCTGGCTACTGGATTTCACAGAGCCATAGAATGGTTTGGGTTGGAAGGGACCTTAAAGCTCATCCAGTCCCAACCCCCCTGCCATCAGCAGGGACACCTTCCACTAGACCAGGTTGCTCAAAGCCTCATCCAGCCTGGCCTTCAACACTTCCAGGGAGGAGCAGCCACAGCTTCCTTGGGCAACCTGGGCCAGTGTCTCACCACCTTCACAGCAAAGAGTTTCTTCTTCATATGTGGGTATCTGGCTACTGAATTTGGGGAGCTGGCTCTGAACACAGCCCAGTTTTTGGTAACGCTTCCCTCTCCTGATCTGTGCCAGGTTTTGGGAAGGTGGCTCTTGCAGCATCACCCTCAACGATGCACATGGGCAACCCCGGAGCCTGGCTCTCACCCGCAGCCCCCTGGCACTGCTGCTGCCACCCCCCATGACATGGGGGCTTCC
>NW_010325291.1:11190-11699 GCF_000700745.2 Antrostomus carolinensis | reverse complement strand
CCACCTTGCACGAGGGGTTGGTGCAAATGGAGCAGGTGGGAGCCAGCCTGGCTGCTGTGAGTCAGCACTCTCCTTGGCACAGAGGCCATGGCCAGGGCTGGAGAGGCTGGTTGGAGGATGCAAAGGAAGCTCGAGCACCCAGCACCCAGCGGGGAGCCAGGCTGGGCGAGCCAAGGGTGCCATCTCCTGGGGAGAGACTCAAACAGCCAGGAGCATGGCCAGGCCCAGCATCACATCCAGGAGCAGGATAGGCACCCCTGGGCTGCCGAAGTGGGGATCTGGAGCTGCACCCCAGGAACTCTCTGGATGCCCAGGCTGATTTTTTTTTGGGCCATGGCACTGTAGGTCATAGGATGGGCCACCAGGGATGCTCAAGACATAAGCATGGCGTGGTGGCTCTTCAAGTCCCCATGGTGGCATGGCCATGGCTTTGCAGCTGCGTATGGGTGCAGGCTCTGCACAGACACCCAGTGTGTCACCACGGACCCGGCCATGCACCTGCCCGCACC
>NW_010325291.1:2588-11032 GCF_000700745.2 Antrostomus carolinensis | reverse complement strand
GCCCCGAAAACCCAGGCAGTGGCTGTTGTGCACCAGTAACTCCGTGGTTTTGGTCACGTAGCCACTTAGCCACGAGGAATCGGTGGCGGTGACAGGACACAGAGGACAGCCAGGTGCCCAGCATCCTGACCCTGGCACATCGAGAGCATGTGTCCGCAGGGAATTAGGGTGAAAGAAATGAGTCCTCCGCAGCCGCTCTCGGAGGCAGCTGTGCTCAGCCCGGCCTCGCAGTCGCTGGTTTCGACCCAAAATGACTCCTCTTCCCCTTCCCCCTCGCTACGGCCCCTTTCTCAGGTCCCAAAGGGAGCACGTGTGTGAGGAAATGCTTTGGCTGAGGCCCAGCCCTGCTTGAGCGCAGGGACCGCAAAAGGCAGATGAGCCGAGGAGAGGAAAATACCCCGGCAAAGCTGCTCACTGCCAAGGGAAGGTGAGGCATCCCCCAAAAATTTGGGGAGCCAAACAACATCCACCCCATCTCCCTGCAGCTCTCCTTGCAGCAATGCCACTGGGGCAAGAGCACAGAGAATTAAAAAAACATTTTATTATCAGGACAAAACTGGGCTCTATCACCCCAAACACCTCTGGAGCCATATGCAGGTGGGTGCTGAAGGATGCATGATGATGCAGGGGGATCCTGTGGGATGTGGAGCCATGCAGAGGGATGCAAAGAGATGGACCACGAGGAACTGCTGATTGATGCTCTCCCACCAGTGGCACACAGCAAAGGAAGGGTTTAATCTAGGAACCCAGAACAAGGTGCTGGCAGCTGGTGACACCTCTCTGTGTCCCAGAGCACAGGGACAAGGCCAGGCAGGGCAGGGTGGCAGCCACCACCTTGGCTGTGAGATGGCAGCTCATGAAGGACCATGTTCAGAGATGCTCAAGAGCCATGGGACATCCTCAGAGGCTGTGGAAGGGGGGGATGCTGCTCGGGACACAGAGGGTCAGGTTGCTGGGGCATGTGGCCGAGGAGATGGGACTCTGGTCCCAGTGTACGCTGAGAATTTTAAAGCTGAAATCACACTGCCGGCTCTCTGCCCAGCGAGGAGGGACAAACCACCCCCAAGTGCTTCTCACTTCCCTCCTGCGGGCACAGCGGGGTGGAAACTGCAAGTCTGGGGGATGCTGCTCGGGACACAGAGGGTCAGGTTGCTGGGGCATGTGGCCGAGGAGATGGGACTCTGGTCCCAGTGTACGCTGAGAATTTTAAAGCTGAAATCACACTGCCGGCTCTCTGCCCAGCGAGGAGGGACAAACCACCCCCAAGTGCTTCTCACTTCCCTCCTGCGGGCACAGCGGGGTGGAAACTGCAAGTCTCCCGCTGCTATTTACAGAGGCAGGTTTCCCCTGCAAAACCCCGCGAGTCAGAGGCCAGGGCTGGGGCCATCACTCCAGGGTCACCACAAGCAGTGCTGGCAATGCCAAAATCATGATTTCCTTTGCCATCAGCTTTAGCTCTGCAGGAGAACAGGCCATGGCTCTGCCACCAGCCCAGGACACAGCGCTAATGGGATGAGTCTGCTCACGGACGGTCACCAGCTACAGGCAAAGGTGCATTTCCCCCCCTCCCAGCTTGAAAGTTTTGTGAAACTATCACAACTGTGCAACCTCCCCTCCCAGCTGTGCCTCTGCCTTCCTGCTCCCTCCTGGGACCCTCCACAGCTCTTCCCAGTGGGAGTCCCAAGCCCAGCAATGATCCCGTCCTTGGCATCAGACGCAGACTGTCAAAGAATCACACAATGGTGGGGTTGGAAGGGACCTCAGGAGATCATCCAGTCCAACCCCCCTGCCAAAGCAGGGTTACCCAGAGCAGGTTGCACAGGGCTGCATTCAGGTGGGTTTGGAACATCTCCAGAGATGGAGACTCCACAACCTCTCTGGGCAGCCTGTCCCAGGGCTCTGGCACTGTCACAATAAGGTGTCCATGGTGTGCTTCCTCTCCTAGTCCTCACTCCAAGCCCCACGGTCCATCGGATGGTGCTGATGCTGATTCCCTCCCTCTCACAGCAGCTGGGACATGATGGGCCACATCTATCAGCAGGACCGAGCAGCCACGAAGTGCTGGGTTCCTCTGCTCCGGGCTTTGCTCCCCATGAGCAGGTTCAGCCTCCAATGTCCCTGCAATGGACACAGAGCATTGCACCCTACAAGTGGCCTTTCGGTCGCTCTCAGTCACAGATCACCATGGCAAGCACAAAGTAGGAGTTTTTGAACCAAATGGAAAAAACCTTGACGTTGCCCCACTGATGTTTATAGAAAGTACCAGGTATTGCTTCTTCCTTCCCCCTTCAGCTGCTTCTGCAGAAAGGTCCCACCGGGCTGAGCTGAGTCACTGTCCTGCTCTGCTCCCTGCGTCACTCGCTCCTTTCTGGTGACACAGCCATGGCCATGGCACAGCCCTGCCCAGCACCTCAGTGAGAAACGGGGATAAACCTCCAGAAATGAACCCACTGCCAGTGGAAAAGGGGGAAACCAGCGACTGCACAGCCTGGCTTTGCTTTCACTAGATGTTCCCTGTGGAGTGTTGTGCCACGGGACAGATCTACCTGGGGTATTTTGCCAGTCGAAGGCACCAGGGCAGCCGTGGTGGCCATGACATCCCATTCCCTCCTGTGCTGGTTCAGCACCACAGCACGGTCTGAATCCCAGCACCAGGGCAGCCCTGGCTGCTCCTCCGTGGGTTTGCTGATCGAGCCCATTCCACTTGCAGGGTGAGGTGAGATCTAAAAATAAATACACTGCTATGTTCTTGGAGGCTGCCAGCAGTGCAGAGGCAGCTCTTTCCCGCTGTGAAAACCAAGCTGTGCTATTAATGCTTCATGCACCTCCAGTGCCAGCAGCACTGGGCACCGAGCCCAGCTGGGACCTCGTTTGCCCACACAGGGCAGCCCAGGACAGCGCAGCTCTCCTGCCACCCTCCTGCCTCCAAGACATGATGCGCTACAGAAAAGCAGCATCTAAAGCATCTTCTTGGGTCCATGAGATGCTCCAAGTGCCGTAAGCAGGAGACAGGCCAGTGGTGTGGGCTGACCATCCTATGGACCGGGAAAGGATGGGTGCCCAGAGCAATGCTTGGTCCTGGCAAGGGTGGTCGGTCCTCGGTGACATGCAGCATTGGCAGGACGCAACCACGAGGACTCTGTGGCTGTGACACGAAGCCCTGGCAAGAGGGACTTCCTCCTCTCCATCTGCAGCCCTGCACAGGGGTATCCCCCTTGTCTGACATAGCTGCTCCTTCTTGGCAAAGCCTGGGAAATCAGTCACCAACAGGGTCACCCACTGGCTCTGCTGACCATGGGCAACTCTCTCCTCTACAGAGCAAAACATCTTGCTCAGCAGGAGGAAACATCCCACCACAGCCAGACAATGCAAGGGCAGATGCCACAGAGCCCCCACCCCTGTGAACCCCGCTGACACGTGGCCGTCCAGCCCAGGACACCCCTTCCCACACCCAGTGACATGCCACCCTCCAAGGTTCCCACCCCCCGGCCCCCAGTCCCCAAGCCCAGGGACACCCAGCGAGCCAATGCGATGTGCTGTGCGTGTGGCCGATTTGCATCGAAGGGATAAGGGGAAACCCCAGGAAATGCATGGCCCAGGCACTAATCAAATCTACCTCTAATAATAAATCCCCCGAGCAATGCGCGGGCTCGGGGCTGGAGCTCGCAGGGCGATGGCAGGAGCCAAGGGGGACTAGACGCCGTGGGAGAGTCAAACGTGAGTTACCCCATGGAGGGGCTGCACGGGGAGATGGGGGTGAGGGGCTCGTCTGTGCCAGGGCTCAGGGCCAGGGTGACAGGACAAGAGGAAATGGCCTCAAGTTGTGCCCAGGGCAGTTGAGATGGGATGTGAGGAAGAATTTCTTTGCTGAAAGGGTTCTGAGGCATTGGAAGGGGTTGCCCAGGGCAGTGGTGGAGTCCCCATCCCTGGAGGGATTGAAGAGTCGTGTAGACACAGTGCTGAGGGACATGGGTTAGTCGGGGACTGGTCAGTGTTGGGTTCATGATGGGACTCGATGAGCTTAAAGGGCTTTTCCAATCTGGGCAATTCTGGGATTCTGTGACATTCCCAGAGTGCTGGCAGGGAGCAGAGGGTCTCCCCGGGCTCTCGCTGGAGGAGCAGGGCCACCACAAAGGGCTCCCAGCCTGCTGAAAACAGTCAGTGCCATGGGCTGGAGATGAAATGTTCGCTGAATGCTTTGGACGAAGGGTCCACAGGGCAGTCTGGGGTGCTGGTCCCTGGTGGATGCAGAGGCAGAGGGGGAGAGACACTGGGTTCTGCTGGAAAACGCACAGCTGCAAAGCCCGGCTGCGCCGTGCCAGGCGCACCATGTGTTCCTTGAGGCTTCCTGGGGAGGGGAGCTCAGCCACCAGCCAGGATTTTTCCTTGATGGGACCAAACACTCACCTTGGACCTGCTCTCGCAGCAGAGCAGCAGCAGGGAAGGAGCTGCCCGGCCTATAGCCCCCCTGGCTTAGACACAGCCCCAAAGGCAGTTATCTCATGTGAAACCCCACTGAAGCTCAAGGACGGCCAGGGCTCATCGCCACCTCCAGGGCTCATTGCCATCCCCAGGGTTCACCACCATCTCCAGGACTCGCCACCATCCATGGGGGTCTTCTCTTTCTTCTCTTTGGGTACAAAATATCTTCAAAGAGCACCTGAGGAGAACGCTGGCCTGAGCCTCGCTGTGCCCTGGGGAATGTCTTCAGAGGGCTCAATAGAAAGCAATTATTTAATTTTATAGCCATGTTAATTGAACAACCAGGACTACGAGGCCAGCGTCCCTGTGCAGAGCGGGTTTATCCCTGAGGGTGGAAGGGTTTGACATGTGCTGCCCCAGGTAGAAGCCAAGCTCAGAGCAGGCAGCGGAGAAAGCCCAACCTCAGCCCCTCTGCAGGGGAGGTGCTGTGAGGGCAACGACAGGACAGACGGACACGCAAAGTGAGAGAAGGAAAGATCCCCACCAGAGTGCAGGGGCTTTTCTGTGTCCAAACCAAAGTCTGGCTTTGCAAGGTGGCGGCGCAGCCTTTGTACACGCAGAGGCCAGCACCGCGCCGCGGCATCGCCCGGTTTTAAACCTTTCGGGTTCCATCAGCACCAACATCGTCCGGCCGCGCAGGAAACAGCTGCAGCTCCCCGGCATGGCTCCACAGAGGGATGTGGTCACCCACGAGCCCTCTCGGTCACCAAACGACACGTTTCCACTGCATCCACCTTCGTGTTGGGCTAGAGCTTCCTGCAGTGGCTTGGTCACACTTGTCACAGACCCTGTGTATGGCACGGCACGGTACAGCACGGCACACGGCACGTACTGCTGAGCAGTGGGGGGATCAGCAGGGACATGGCCAAGGACTGACACCATCCCTTGGGTTACCTCCAAAGCCAGACCCTGCAATGGCACAGGTGAAGCTGCAGACAGAGATATGCAGCACCCAAAGATGGGGACACGCCCAAGGATTTCAGCTGCTGATAGGGAAATGTTCATTAACAAGTTAATTCTTGAAACTGCTAAGTTGTTGGGTAGATTTTTGGGCTGCTGAGGGCTCCTGATGATGCTTCACTCCTGTGCTCTTGGCATTGCACCCAGCCCGCACGGCAGAGGAGGATGGGACAAAGGGCTCCTCGCGGGGAGAAGGGCAAGTCCACCTCCAGGCATCCCAGCTGGTGCTGGTTAAACCAGCACTTAAAGCTCTCCCAGAGAGATGTCCCTGCTGCTGCTGCTGCTGCTGCTGCTTCGGGGAGTTTCACACATCAAAATCAGGTTTCGTTATGATGCCAGAACACCAAAGGGACATGTCAGAAATGACACGTAGGATGGCACGAGTCACCCTGACCCCACAGAGGAATTCAGAAGTTTCCAGAACTAAAAATTATTTCAGAAGCTGTTGTCAGTGGTCACTCTGGTCGTGTTTCTGTTAGTCTCAGAAAAGCACATCAAGCCAGGAGCGGGTCCCACTGCCCTCACTCCCTCAGGCAGCTGTGCATTCCCAGACCCTCAGGACACAGCACAGGGTCACCCATAAGCCAGGGTGGTCTCCCTGCATGTCCCCAGGGACCAGCACAGGACGTGCTCATGCAGGGTTATCATTTGAAGATCTTGCTCAGTCTGAAGCAGATTTTGCTGTAGGCTCTTGCTCAAGCCCAGGACCAGAGAGAGCTGGGGCACGGGTGGGCATCTCCCTGTGAGAGGTCCCAGCTCTAGCAAAGGGATGAGGTGGCCACAAGGCAACCCTGTATCTCCTCACCCTCTCATTCTGCAGCCATGGATGGGACACACGTCAGGTGGGATGAGATGAACAACTGCACCGACCAGCAGTACTGGGACATCCTTGTCTGCCAGTGTGTCCCCTGCAGCCTCGTATGCGGCCGGCCGACAGTGAGGAGGTGTGCTGCTCTGTGTGGTGAGTGGGGCCATGGCCTGGGGGCTGTCCTTGGACCAAGTGGGCAGCCACGGGACAAAGCTGGGAGGGGAGATCAGGCCCTGGGATGGAGCACGGGACAGGCTCCGAGCCAGCTCAGCCTAACAGAGTTTCAAGCCAAAAACACTGGGAAACGTGACAGCTTCTCAGTGATGGGCTGGGTCTGGCAGCAGCTCAGCACAGACCAGGATCAAGTTGTCCATGTCTCTGTACCTCTCCTTTCTGGGGTGACAGGGAGCGTTCCCAGAGCTGCATCAACACTCGTGTTCCCTGTTGGTGGATACCACTCACCCTCCAAAGGCAGGACCTGGAGATACACCAGGTTCAGTCCCTGTGGACAATGACAAACTCAAGCTGTAGGTTTGCAAGGCTGCACCATGAGCCCTGTGCTGGGGCAAGCACCAAGGTGCAGCCATAACAGGTGAGGAGGAGGAGGAGGGAGAGAGATGCACTTTGCACCCAAACCCTGTACACAACCCTGTGCACAGCCCCTTCCCTCCCTGGCGAGCTGCAGTCCAGGACTGCTGCACCCTCTCCTAGGGCCCAGGGGACCCAGCCCTGCAGCAACAAGTCACATCTCCCCGTTGAGGACAGGAGGTGCCATCCGCAGGATCCAGAGCCAGGGCTCAGGCAGGGTTTGGTGTGTCCTGAAAAGCTGTGCAAGCCCCAAGGCAGCAGCAGCTCGAAGACCAGCAACCATACGATGCTATGGGATATCCCCTTGGTCAGTTTGGGTCACCTGTCCCAGCTGTGTCCCCCCACAACCTCTTATGTACCCTCAGCCTACGCACTGGTGGGGTGGCGTGAGGAGCAGCAAAGCCCTTGACTCCGTATAAGCCCTGCTGGGCAATAACTGAAACATCCCTGTGTTACCAACACTGTTTTCAGCACAAATCCCAAACACAGCCCTGTACTCACTACTACGAAGAAGATTAAATCCATCCCAGCCCAAACCAGCACAATCTCAGCCTTTCCAGCCAAACACCATCACAAATCCCGCAGACCCTCACCCTGGCAGCCCTGGGGAGGTTGTGACACTGATGGCAGAGTGCAGGGCTCGCCCCGAGCCCCTCAGAGTTGCCAGCTTGTTCAGAGAGAACCCAGGCACCGGGGGTGGTGGGAGCACAGAGGTTTGAGAGTTTCCTGCTCAAATGAGAGGGCGGGAGGATCTGCTCAGGACACTGTGTCCATCTCCATCTCCTCCCGCAGAGTCCATGGACTGCAATAGGAAAGCTGGATTCTACTACGACGAGCTCCTGAAAAAATGCATCAACTGCACCACGGTCTGTGGGCAGCACCCCAAGCCCTGCGCCCCGTCCTGCGAAAGTGAGGCCACGCGCGAGGGCAGACGGAGCAGGGATGGGGATCGGGATGGGGCAGGCAGAGAGGGGATGGGGATGGGGCAGGACTCCCCAGGGCTGGGCTGCAAGAGGAGTTGGGTTATGGGAGGGAAGTCAGGGAAGGGGCAGAGCAGAAACCCCCATCCTCACCCTGGGGGGTTGTGTGTTTGTGTGCTGCTGTTTCACAGGGACTGGGGAAAAGAAAGGCAGGACATCCGTCTGGCTCCCATTTTTCTCCCTCACACCGTGCGCTTTCCCTTTGGCGTGCCGGTGTTTTCCAGAGCTGTCCCTCGGCTTTGTCAGCCCGGGGAGGATCAGGAGTCACGTTCCCCACCTTGCTGAGCTGCCTCCAGGGGGAGGGGATGGGTTATTTAACCTGAGATCTGCAAGTCCCACACTGGGGTTGAGATGTGATCACTGGAAAAGGGAGAAGGGTGGGAAGGGATCTCCTCTACCTCTCCGTGGAAGAGAAATGCAAGCGGAGGTGGCACACGGCTGCTTTCAACTCCTCCCCAAGCAGAGTGCACGAGCACTATTAGCTACACCCTTCCCCTGTCAAAAAATCGATAGCTTAAAGCGTGTACCCGAGGGGTTTCTAAGCTCACCCATCTCTGCTGCCTCTCACCAGGGGTCCTGGTGGCCACCCCACCTCCACCAGCTGCCCTGGTCACAGCCTCACCGCC
>NW_010325291.1:0-2543 GCF_000700745.2 Antrostomus carolinensis | reverse complement strand
GGAGCCGAAGGCGTGTGTGGAGCAGGAGCCGTGGCTGGTGGTGTACCTGCTGCTGGGGCTCTGCCTCTGCGCCCTCATCTGCTCCCTGCTCCTGGGCTGGACCCACCTGCGGAGGAAGGGAGAGGGGGTCTCCTGCCAAGCCAGCGCTGGGACCTGCCACCGAAGGGAGGAGGAGTCCAAAGGTGAGTGCTGGCTGCACTGGGAGAGGATGGGGAGCTTGTGGTGGATGGACTGGGAGGGACATGAAGCAGAGCCAGCTCGTAAAAAGGGGCAGGGAGAGAAAGCAAACGACATGAGATGTGGTTTAGTCTGAGCCTGGAAGAGGAGCAGGACTCAGTCCCCACGCCCAGAGTCTCCATCGTAACCCCCTTCTCAATCACCCTCTTGCAAACTCACAGGCTGATTTGGAGCTGCTCCATCACCCAGCAGCTCTCCAGTCTCTATCCAGAGGCTGAGCTGCAGGGAAGAGGAATCACAAAAATCCGACCCACTTCCCAAATGAACCACCCACCCGAGGGAGACCTGGGAGTTTCATGGCAACTGCAGCTCTGGGTTCCTTCACCCCTGGGGCTGCTTTGGGGTGAACACTGCCTGGCAAGAGCCGTGGGAACACAGGCTGCTTGGTCCTTCAGACAGGCTCATGATGCAGCTGGTCCTCTGAGTTATCTCACAGCATCAAAGTTTTAGCCCTGGAACCAGAAGGGCTTCACAGGGCTTTGCTTTAGGGAGAAAAAATGCAGGATGGGTAACATGTAATGAGTCAACATAGAAAAGATGTTTTCAGTCTCCCTTCTCCTCTGCCTTTAAAAAGGTCTGTCTACCTATTTATGTATACACACACATGTTTATATACTGGATATCAAAAATCATGGAGAAAAAGCCCACGAGCTGGTGTGTGGCTCGGAATCACTCTCCAGCAGATCTGTAACTCAAGCCCTTCCTATCTGCTTCGGTTGAAGGACATGGTGGCATTAAATATTTACTCTTAAGGGAGGCCAACAGGTTCAAAGAGATTTACTGTGTGCTTTTTAATACCCAGAGCCTAACCTTGCTTATCAGATCTCAGATGACAGAGCAGAGCCCTTAGACAGCTACTGTCCAACCTGCAGAGCATCGTGGGTCCCCTGAACCGTCCGTGGGCAGCCAGTTTGTCACCCTGCACTTGCTGGAGCTCTGGCACCTTGCACAGGGCCCCATCGTTGCGTTTGCATTTGCTGCAAAAGCAGCATTTAATGGAACGACAACTTCAGTGTAATGCTATAAATGTGACAATGGCTTTAGTGCTCAACCTCCAGCCTTCCAAATTTCCCCTCAAATCATAGAATTGTTTGGTTGGACAAGACCTTTGAGATCATCGAGCCCAACTGTCCACCGCTAAACCAGATCTCTGAGCACCTCGTCTGCCTGGCTTTTAAATCCCCCCAGGAATGGGGACTCCACCACTGCCCTGGGCAACCCCTTCCAATGCCTCAGAACCCTTTCAGCAAAGAAATTCTTCCTCACATCCCATCTCAACTGCCCTGGGCACAACTGGAGCCCATTTCCTCTTGTCCTGTCCCTTGTTCCTTGGTTGAACAGACCCATCCCCACCTCTCTCCACCCTCCTTTCAGGGAGTTGTGAGAAGGTCTCCCCTCAGCCTCCTTTTCTCCAGTGGCAGGATGAGGTGTGAGCACATGGGCAGTGGATTGTGTACAACACATGGTGCTGGGGACTTTATCAAAGGGGTGGGAGGTGGATGTCTTCTCCAGTTCTAGGACCGGCTCATTGTAGGCTCTGCACTGCAAAGCATTTATTGAGTAAAAGGTGCCCCTAAAACCCCCTAAGGTAACACCACAGTTTATTTGCAGATCGTCTGGTGGAAGCGGGCAGCGTTGGTGATGGATCCACTGGCAGCAGGGTCCCAGAGCCGGTGGAAACCTGTGGCTTCTGCTTCCCTGGACATGGCTCTGCTGTACAAGAGACCAAATCATGCCACAGCACCTCCTACCACATCGGGGAAAGAGCTGCTCCCTCTCACACGGGGATATGCAGCACGGGCAGCGCTGGGGCCATTCCCAGCCCTGATGATGGCCACTTCAAAATCATCTGTTCTCCTTCACAAGAGAAGACGCTCACAGCGTGACCAGGGTGAATGTTCCAGCCCAGGATCAGAAAGGAGGGATGCTCCCTCTGCCCCCAAAACACAGCTGCGTCGCCCTCCATTTCCAGCGACTGTAACAGCTTCTAGCAGGACCAGTGGACCTGGCACAGCCTTGCCCGAGGGCTGTAGGCTCCAGCCAGTGCTGTAGGATATGGTCAGAGCTGTTTTCTTCCACTCAGGAAATGAAATTCTCCTTATTCTTTTACACTCCCAGGGCTAAAAGTCACTTCCCATTCAGCAGCATCTTCATCCCCTGACTTGGCCTCTGCAGACTCCTCCGTGCATCCCAGTCACTGGGAGTGATGGCTCACTGGGGCTTTTCATCCCAGTTCCACCAGCAGCATCACTTTATCTCTGCAAAGGGTGTTGATGCAGAGCCAGGATCAGGCTGTGGTGTCCACT
>NW_010325290.1:0-30679 GCF_000700745.2 Antrostomus carolinensis | reverse complement strand
ATCGGTTGCTTCAGCCTTGTCCACCAATGTTAAAGCAACCGATGTAATCTACCTGGACATCTACCGATGTCATCAACGAACTTAAGGTAAATTGGTGGATCTTATTTTCCAAATAGAGACAAACTATAGCACACTTGCAGGTCACATGAGGTTATCCAATTGGGAGGAATGTCACAACTGAAGCCACTGTGGCTTTATGATCTTGATATAGATCATGAGATTGGAAATGCTCATATGGAGGGATCTTGGACAAACCAGCTCAGGCAATGATAGGCAACAAGTGCAGCAACAGTCCACTCCCTCACTTTTGCAGAACCAACGAGCAATTGTTGCAGTTCACCTGGGGCTTAGGCTGTCAGCACTCTTTTAAAACTCAACATGTTTTCAGAAAATAATGTCTGACTTCAGTACAAACAATAATTGGAAAAAGATTTAGCTCATGCTCACTTAAAAATGAAGTTCCAAACTATTTTTTTCCAAAGACAGTAATAAATTTTGGTTTTGAATATGTACAACTTTTTTTTCCCCCCCTACAGAAATTACAGCTCTAACAAGGAAATAATTATTTCTCCTCCAATTGGCTTGAGTTTCATAATAACTCTCACAAACACCTCTACTATTTTAAAATACTGAAATTTTTGCATTGTATAAGAGCTATTATTCTGACCTAGGGATAAATCTTGTGGGTTATAGAAGCTAGCTCAGCAGAAGGAAGTAGATAGATGAATAAAACTAGTAATTTTAACTTTAGTACTGTTAGGCTGTAGTAATGGAATTTACCTTTTAAAAATTTTTAACTACCAATGACATGATAATCACATTCTGTTCTGTACATAGTTACCAGTATATGTATGCTGAGTTTCTGTGAAGAGAGGTGTGCCCTCACTGAATCATGCTGACAGCAGTCAGAAAAAAAGCCAGGATCTTAAAACTCTATAAAAGACAGGGGTAAAGGAAGGGTGGATTCAGATGTCACATTCTCTGGGGAAAAAATAATTTAATATTTAGCTTCAAACTTTATATTTATAATTGTGTTCTGTGATTCATTACTCTTTCAGCTCCATCTAAAAGGGAAGTGGAGTTAGTTTACAGCTGACACATAGAATCATAGAATCACAGAATGGTTTGGGTTGGTAGGGACCTTTAAAGGGAGCAAGGACGTCTTCAACTCTATCAGGTTGATCAGAGCCCTGCCCAAACTGACCTTGAATGTTTCCATGGATGGGGCTTCTGCCACCTCTCTGGGCAACCTGGGCCAGTGTTTTATCACCCTCATTGTAAAAAATTTCTTCCTTATATCTAGTCTGAATCTCCCCTCTTTTAGATTAAGGCCATTACCCTTTCTCCTATCACTAAAGGCCCTGCTAAAAAGTTGTCCCCAAAGAAGTCCCTGAAGAAAGCTGAATTTCTAAGATTAAAATGCCTTTTAGCCAACAAACTATTAAAAAGAGATATTGTGGAGCCAGGGACTATGTAAGATCCAGGGACATAAAGAATTTCAACAGCTCTGATAGTAGGGTGACTTACATACTTTTATAAAAAGCAGTGTTTATAGAAAGTTGTGTGCCATGCCCCTGGTGTGATGACCACTTACAGACTTTGAAGTAGGGGAACTCTGAATCACAGAAGGTGAATCTCTTTGCATCTATTGTGCTAGACAGCCTCAATTTTAGTTTTATTTTTTGTTTTCCCTCTCTGCAGCTAACCTACATACTTGTGGTTTAGCTGCTAACAGGATACAGGACTACATTTAAAAATGTTGAACTGGATTTAGTTAATTAGATAATGTTTTTCATATCTTGACCAGGCACAGTTTGGTGATACACCATACAATGTACAGCATCAGCTAAGATCAGGAGCTTGTTCTGCATCAACTATTCAACCTGTCATCACAGTAGAACTTAAATACATTTTTTTTATTAAAAATGTTGTTGTTTATATGCAGCTCTCTGCAGCTTCAATCTCAACTGCTAGTCTCAGCTATAGCATTTTGTAGCATTCATTGGAATTGCATAAAATTCAAATCAATAAAAACTGGCATGATGTGATACATGTGGTGTTTAGTAAACAAAGCAGATGAGATTGACCTGACTGAAAGCTGTGATCAGCACAAACCAGACTGAATACAAAATGTGGTGTTGATGTGTGGCAGAGCTGGGCTGTATGTATGTGCATTTATCCAGCTACTTTGGAAAGATTTTAAAGTTTTTTAAATTATTACATGCTCCAGTCTTTGTATAACCCCCAATATCACATTTTTATAAAGTCTTCACTTTTATTTCCATGTCTGAAAAAAAATTAAATATGAGATCCATTTATATTCTGAGATCATAACAGACACTACTGCCTTGCTCAAAAATTATTGAATTCAGTGGATTGCTCTTGCTGTTTAGAAATTCCCTAAATAGAAAGCACAGAGTAATAGAACAGATTTTATAAAAAGCTTATAAATTGAAGGTGAGCACTTAGCTGGTTTTGGGTAGAAGAGCATTATGGCAAAAAAATCATGTTAATGAATCTTGTCAGGTGTGGATTAATTCAGTTCCTTTCTTTCTCTCTCTCTGACTTTCTCTGTTAAGTAAACAAAAATATGGAATGTTGACATGGGTGGGAGCAAATCTTTAGCATGAGAAACACATAATTTGGCTAATTAAATATTTGTTTTCCTTAGAACTAAGTTCTAATTCTTTTCATTTAGGACAGAACAACTATGGAAAAGGACATGAGAATACAGCTCCAGCTTACAGAGGTTGGCAGTCTAACATTTCCTATGTCTTCAAGAGTCCATGGAAGTCCATGGGTTTACTTCCCATCCAGAGCTGCTCTGTTGGGACTAACAAAGCTAATGAAGTGACAGGCAGAGGAAAAGCATTAATTAATGTGTCCATAGGAAGATTGTGGGAATCTGAAATAGAGTAGCCAGGTACTGTGATCAAGTTCATGTATTAGGTCAGTGGAAAACAAGGGATAGACTTCCACCTTTCTATCTCTGTAAATTACCCAAATTCTGCTAAATAAATGCCTTAACTATGATACAATATCAGCTGATTCTCCAGTGCAATTGCCATAAAATTGTATTTAACCTACACGCTTTTGCTAAGTCTGGGAGACTGTCACTTAATACAAAGATAAAATGAACTGTTACTATGAAGTCTGAGGAATATGTGTCAAACTGTCCTTAAGCTAAGGTGGCTAAATATTAGCCCAGTTTGATTTTTTTTCTGCTGTTTTGTGTTTTGGGTGATTTTTTTTTTCCCCTTCTGAAAATCACACCACCCCCCTCTCAATATTTCCCTCTAAAGCTGATATGCGGGTAAATTTTTAACCTACATACTAGTAATATCGGTAGGAAATGGCATAGGAATAGACATGTTTTCTTCTAAAGCTCCAGGGAAGTGGCAAAAAAACAAAACCAGGTTCTTAGGCTGATCCAAAATAAGACTCAGAGGACTTTGGGGGAGAACTAGACAATTAACTTTAAAAAAAAAACAACTATAAAATTTTAAACTCTGTATTTTCTGCGTTACAGTTCTATTTTATATACAAGGAGAAATGCCTTAATCTTGTAAATATTAAATGTCCCATAAATGGTCTTGGTTTAAAAAATTTCAGAGCATATATACATACTCAGAGGTTTTGAATTAAGTAAACAGTGTACTTAATTATTCCAAGTGGAGACAATATATATTTTTTTTTAATTATGAAGATAACTACACTATAGAAAAGTGTGGTACTTTCTTTTAGCATTAAATATTATCTTTCAGCACACAGATCTACATGCTCAGATATCCAAAGTAAATGAAATTTGGAAGATTGTACTGTTACCATAGTATAATATTAAAGGGTAGAGAGCAATGATAAAATCTGAAAAATTGTCACATTCTAGGAGGAGGAAAACCTCTGTCAGTGGCTAATTTATATAAATTTAGGTGGAGGATATCAGAGTAAAAAAAAGAGCAGGAAGGGAGCTAGATAACATGGAGTCTGACCTATTACTACTCTCAGTGAACAACTTTATGATCATGGACAATATTTTTTTTTTATCTTTCTCTCCGTTTCCCATTTTTTGCCTGATCAGACGATTGGTTCCTTCCAGGTCACTAGGTGTTAATATTTAGTTATCTTCACTCATTTCTACACCACCCATGTTTTTTGGGGGTTATCCAGAATGGCAGTAAGGGATCATATTCACTTTGAAAGATTTCACAGAATCACAGAATGTTAGGGATTGGAAGGGACCTCGAAAAATCATCTAGTCCAATCCCCCTGCTGGATCAGCAACCTAAATGAGATCACATAGAAAGGCATCCAGGCAGGTCTTGAATGTCTCCAGAGAAGGAGACTCCACAATCTCCCTGGGCAGCCTAAGAGATGCCTGTTGATTTAGTTCTTCCAGTAACTGGGTGTTATCTGGATAACTGGATGTCATCTGCAAGTTGTTTCTACTTGATCCCCTGAAACTGGAAAATGAAAGTGTCACTAATCACGTCAGCAAAATAGAAGAAAGTTTCATTAAAAGTTAATGTGACAGGACGGATCCAACAGAAAACAAGGACAGAATTCATGTTGTAACATATTATCTTATGAGACACAGCAGGTTTTGACAAAACAGTCTATGTTAAGATATTCTTACTTATTTATCTTTATCTCTGTGCTTTTGAAATCAAGCTCCATTAAGTTTTCTTGAATCTGAGGGCATGTGTTGTGTTCTGTCAGGAACTGTTACATAGCAAATGGTGTGTAAAAAATGACAAGAAAAAGAAAATCTGAATAGGGATAACTAGTTACTATAGCACACCACAGTTTGTTAATTTATGAGGGATTTTGTTCCTCTATCCAGAGTTAACTTACAGCAGCCTTCCAACTCCAGTAAGCTCAATGTCAAAGATCTTTTTGCTTATGAAGGGATGAGGAGAGATCTTTGCTAGTTATTTAGAAACACATACAAAAAATACATTTGAAAGTTAAGTATGCTTAGAACAGCAGTATTTGAAAAAATATAAAAAGGAATTACATTTTCCTACCTTGATCATGTAATTTTGCAAGAACACAGCTTTGATCAAGTTATCTCTGTGAAATGTTTTTGCTTAAGATCCTGAAGCTAGTAACAGCTAGAATAGGGATTTTTCTCAAAATGCTGTGAAAAAAAAAAGAAGGACTTGTCTACTAAGTGTTCGACAAAACATTTCAAACATGACTTCAGATTACTAAGTAGCAAAAAGATCCCTACAGTGTAATATCTAAAAAGCTAAGTTACTTAAAATGATATAGTAAATATTTGACAGCATGAAGCACATGGCCCACAAAATAAATACAGGGACTGTGGGCTCAGTTTTCGCACCTATTTGTGACAATTTTGTCATTTTTTTCTAGCAGATAAGACCTTTCAAACAGGTTCCCAGCAGAAAAGCTAACTTCTAAAATCCGAGTATAATTTAAGAAAAAATAGCTTTTGTAGTTATTTTAGTTTTTACTTGAGGGTGATACTATTGAATCTTCTGTGTTTCTGCAATTAAATTCTTGTTTTCTTCTATTTTGTAAACTTAATTTATTTTCCATGTGCAACATGCAAAAAGAAGAAAAATTGGAAAAATACAAAATATTTTCACTGACTGACCTGTTCACTTTAAAAAAGTACTTTGAAATCTTAAATGAAAGGGTCATGGATAAATTACTTCCTTCCCAGTCTTACTCACTCTTACCTCACTACTGTCTTTAGGGGTCATCATCTCTGTGACTGGTTTGGATCAGGACCAGATCTCTCTATTGTGTTTGTTAAACCAGTGGGAAGCCAATCAGGTAAAAAAAACCCAACCAACCAAACAAAACCTCCTTAATTAAATACAGTGCTTTCTAGATTTTCTATCTAACAAATGTGTAATAATAAAAGTCTGGATCTACCCCAGCATGAATAAAATACCAGGCAAGGGGAAAAAAAATATTGAATAATTTGATTTTCCAGATCCTCAGGTGCCCATCCTTGTATAGTTTGCAAAATGATATTATTCTCTCCTCTCCTGAGGAAGTTGCATAGAGATGTGCACCTGTGCATCGGAAAGTAACTTCAAACCCTGTTGCCAACACAGAAGAAACTCATTATCCTCTGCCTAAAATCAGTTCAACTCATGCAGTTGAGAAAGTTTTGCAATCAAATTTAGTGGCATGAATGCAAGACAGAAGCCTGAAGAATTGCTTGGAAAAATCTCAAACAAAATAGGAAGGAAAGTCAAAAAGAAACCATGCAGAGACCTCATTCCTCTCATCCTGAAGCATTACTTGATAATAAATTAAAGAAAGGTAGGACTGGGTAGGACTCTCGTATATTTGAAAATATGGAATAGTATCATATTTTTTATTGGAGAGAAATATAACATGCCAGAGATATCAATCAAGTCAGAGATATACAAACATTTTTATACTATTGTGATACTGTCATCCAGCTCATTATGAGATTGGAACACTGAGTTTAAAGAAAAAAATCACAAAGAGTAATAATGACACTCTGTGATTACCTTTATCTGGTAAGGTTAAAATATGTTTTCTTCTTCTAGAGACAAGTAAGAAATAAAGATTGTCATCTTCTTTTGCAGTGCGTTTTTTTTTTTTTTTATTTCTCAGAGAAAAATTACCGTCCATCAAGAGGGGCATATAAAATGTCTGGACTGATGATTTTAATGCAGATTTCTGGGAAAACAAACATGTCAAAGACCTGTTTTTCTTTAGCAAATACTTAGGCTGATAATTCAGTTTTCATATCAAACCAGGACTACCAAAAAAAAAAAAAAAAGTTTTGTGTTTTCTGACAAATCCCACAAACATTTCAAACAGCTATAAGAGGTAGGAAAAAAGCAACATGAAGTAGATACAGGAACTGGGAAGAAGACAAACATAGCTGTATAATATCTACTATATAATGCCTTGTGTAGGTGTCAGTCGATAATTTTTTCAAACTTCAAATGCTATTACAAATCAGAGCTGGGAAGGAGTGCTACATAGTTTGTGACATAGTCTTCGCAGTATCATCGAATCACAGAATCGTAGGTTTTGGATAGGACTTCTTGAGATCATTTACTCCAACCCCCTTGCCAAAGCAGATGGAACTTCCAGTCCTCCACTTTGTGCCCTTTGCCCCTGGTCTCGGCACCACTGAAGAGTCTGACCCCATCCTCTCGACAACCGCCCTTTAGATATTTATAAGCATTGATAAGATCCCCTCTCAGTCTTCTCTTCTCCAGGCTGAAGAGTCTCAGGACTCTCTGCCTTTCCTCATAAGAGAGATGCTCCAGCCCCATTATCATCTTTGTAGTCCTCTGTTGGACTCTTTCCAGTAGTTCCTGGTCTTTCTTGAACTGAGGAGCCCAGAACTAAACAAAGTGCTCCCGATGTGACCTCACTAGGGCACACTAGAAGGAGGATAACTTCCCTTGACCTGCTGGCCGCACTCTTCTTAATGTACTCCAGGATACCATTGGCCTTCTTGGCCATGAGGGCACATTGCTGACTCATGGTTAACCTGCTGCCCATCAGGTCTTCCAGGTCCTTCTCCATAGAACCTACATCTTTGTTGATGCTTTAAGAGCTGAAGCTGCAGGTGACCTCAGCATTGAGCAATTAATTCCTGACCTTGAGCGAAGATAAAATGAATCAACAAAAAACAGAATAACAAGAAAGTACATGTATGAGACAAGATAAGAGATTGTTTATGTGCCGGAATTAATAACCAGTCAGAAGTAAAAGAATGGTTCTTGAAGAGGTGGATCTATCCAACCATATCAATTGTTTAGGTGCGTGTGTGATAAGGGGTAACAAATCAAAAGTGAAAGAGTGCCAAGTGCTTGAGGCGTGCTGGAGGAAAAAAGGATATATAAGCAGTGCAAAGCTTCAATAAAGTGCTGATGCCTGAATACATCTCGGTGTTGGTCATTTCTTCATCCACTGCACATCATCTTACATAGCAGAGAAAAAAGCTACCTGTCTTTAAGACAGTGATGACCATTTCTGTTCAGTCTCCACCTAAACAAAAGTTATAATTAAGCATTCCGTGTTTGGGTGATATTTGAATGCAAAGACCTTCATTCAATATCACCAAACTCAATCACTGTAGAGGAATCCTTTTACTTTGGTGCATTTGAGTCACTGTATTCTCTTCCCCATTTGGAGGGCCCATTTCTGCTTTTGTTTCCAGAACTGTAGGCACGGCTCAATGGTTAGGAAGAGGTTGAGTCCTCCTGTTCTTTCTTCAATACCATTCAAAGCAAACATGCACCCATTGCTAGCCAAGAGCAGACTTTACTTTGGCTGTAACTGCATTATCCAAAGTTTTTCTTTATCCTGTTACAGTATAAAACAAAATAAATAATGGAAAGGACAAGAAGATCCTAATCATCAGTCAGAATGAACAGAAATAATCTCTGAGTGGCTTCCTGGAAGATATTATCTTTCTTAATCATTTACTAAGTCATTGGTGCTGATGTTTTTGTTGACCATATACCACAGACACATAAAAGATGTTTCAATTTAGTTGCTGTACAGTTGTTTTTTGATTTAGATGTTTTAAGTTGCTTTAGAAGGTTTAAGGCATAAGTTCCTGCTACTGCATCATCTTTCACATCATCTGGTAAAGGAAATCAGGGAAATTTAGTATCTATAGCTGTTATGTCTTAGGGTCTTAATTGAATTAAAATAATACAGTTTGCATGTGAGACTGTAATTTTTTACTTTAACTAAAATCAAAATAAAGCAGTCCCAATGTGGGAGAAAATAAATAAATAAATAAATAAAAATCTCTGCATTCATGTAATTTATAGAAGTAACAATTATCACCTAAAATCTCTGAGCCCTTCTTTGGGAACATTTTTATGTTAGCTGGAGCTGCGATTCCATGAGTTTAGGTTCAGAAATGCATACTGGTGGAACCAGAATCCCATTCAGCTTCCTTGAAATCATCTGCCATTTTGGTGTTCAAAATCCATTATTCCAGGTCATCCTAGCAGTTTTCTGTAGACCGAAAGCATCTACGTTTTATCCAACATATTACCATGGAATGGTGAACTCTGTGTCTCTCACAGACCAAACTAACACAAAGCAACACTGAACAGAGTGATGTCCAAAATCCATTTGGATTCATATTTGAGGAATTATTCAAGTTCACTCATTTACTGGAAGAATTTGTTTTGTGTGCCTGTAAATTAATTTAGTCTAGGAGCTAGAAAATTTTTGAAATCCCAACTGTGTTCTCTCCAGCTCTCTTGAGTGTCTAAGATGATAATCCTTGACAGGTTTAGCATAGTTCTACTAATGTTTGGCAAAGTACTCACGATAGATAAAGTGTTTAGTTAGATAAGTGCAATCAGATAGTACCTAAAGATCAAGACTAACAGTGTGTGATTCATTCAGCTTCCTTGAATACAAAAACTAAAGGAAAAAGACTCTGTTGGTATAAATTAGCACTGTTTTTTTTGAGTAACACCACTTTGCATCCATGTGGACTCTGGCCTCATATGACGACACAAAGAATGACTTACACTCCAAACTACACAAAATGCCAAGTTTTTTTCTTTAACAGTGAGGATGAATCCTCTGTGTGAGCCAGTGCACTACAACAGCAAACATCTCCATAACTTGCATAACAAAGAATACCTTAAAATTGAATAGTTCACTCAGGATGTCAGCTTGGTTATTCTGATGGATGTTAGCTATGTCTCAGGCTTTCACACTACTAAGAGACAAAGACTGGTGGTTCTTTGGCTTGACTTTGACCTATTCCTCTTGTTTTACACTCTAATCTATGATGATTATGTTGCTACATGTGGTTTTGCATGTTTCTCTCATGCCACTGGTTCTCTTTCAACAGTTTCTTCAAACACTCTGCACTCTTCTTTACAAGCTGACACACTGACATCTCACAGCGCTGCCGTTGCCGGTATCAGAAAGGGGAAAAAAAGAACAAAAAACCCCCCAAAGCTAGGAAATGCTCTTCTTCCTGTTCCAGCTGGGAATAATGTTGCAATTCTTTTTTACTCTTCTGATGTTCACCCAGGGCATCACTCACAACATTTGCAAAAAGTTTCACATGTAGAAGGAAAAAATGCTTTCATAAAGAGATACTCTCTAACAGAAATAGACATAAAAAGTGATACAATAACTGGAAGTTTTTTTCTATTTATTCAAACCTAACATAGGGCACATTTCTTTGGAGTGAAAACAATTAATCATTGGAACCACTTACTAGACCTCCAGCATTGATCTTTGTAAAACTTGAAGCTGACAAACTATAGAGATATATGTAGAAGCATATGTATATGAAATGCATATGTAAGTATGTATTGGAAAGATAAGAACTTGTTCAGTGAACAATTATGTTTGGATAGTCTTAGTCTTTTGCTGTGAAGGGAAGACAAAACAAAACTGTTGTATTCCGCCTGTGCACTGTGGACCTGTGTGGTAGTAGTTAGGTATCTACAGGAGGTTAGATAAGAAAAACATGTTATTTGCTACAAGGAGAACTTTATCTCTGCTGAAAAATATGCAGAGGTTGTGCAAATCTCAGTAACTGGAAAACCTTGAGTGTACATGCTGAAAATGGCTCCTTCTGGTCCTGTCAACAAAATATTGATGGAACTCCATGCTGTTATCTCACATTTTTCCTGTGAGTCTCCCTACACTTCTTTTCCTTTAAAGCCCCAGTTATTGAAAAAACCACAAAAGCTTAACAGACTGAAGAATATCAGCTTTCATTTGAAGCAGAGAGTAATTTTCTGTCCCTCAGCTGTAGCAGAAATCTTGAAAATGTCAAATGACTGTGATCCAGAAATCAAAGGCCAAATGGACAATATTTTTGCTTTCCCTGTTAAGTCCTTTGAGCCTACTAATCCCAGTTAGATGTCATGAATTTTTCTGGTACTAGACAAGCAGGCTTTCCATCCAGACAGTATCATGTACATATTCTTATATTTTTTATTACTTTCTATAGTCCTATTTAGCAAAGCAGTCATTGCATTACTTGATATATAATACCTTTTCCTGTTCTATTTCTACAGAAAGGACCTTTGGTCTTCTTTTGCCCCAACAGGGAAAAGAAAAAAAAAATACAGATGATTATTCAGACAGTTTGTTGGTAGCTTTCATTGTCTATAATTTTTTTCCACCTTACAGTTTTGCACAGAGCAAAAAAAAAGAATTTGGTGTGCATTTCACACACAAACAGAGCCAAATATTTGGTTCTGCTCCCAGAACTGAATCAGCAGCACTGCTGTGAAGCAGCTGGGAGCTAGAAATGCAATCTTGGTATCAGCATACCAGGAAGCATACAAAGTAGCCCAGCTTGGTGCCTCAAATTTCTGGAGCTGGAGTTGCTATGAGTAACTCTCACAATCTAGGGCATGTTTTTACCCACTGCAGGGTTCATTACTGAAGTCACCTTTTCTCTTACAAAACTTCATCTCTGCTTGTGCTTGTGTATTTCTCCCTGCCCATCCTTTGCCTCCCTCCTGTCTTAATCTCTCTCTTTCTCTCCCTGCCTCTTTTATTACATAAATTTTGTTTTATTTTCTTTTTGTCCTTAAAACCTGCCACAGAAAAGACAACAATTTAAATAAAGGTAGGTGTTTCTAATGTATATAGGAAAAGATATGCCTTGGCACAGATGTTGAGATTCTAGATCGAGGATTGCAGTAGACTACCTTCTACTTCACCTCAATTACAGCTCTGGCTATGTTTACATTCAGAAGTGGTACAACTGAAGTAGGAAGATCTTCCATCTCCAAACTCTGATATAATTAAAGTGGACAGAAATAGCAAATTGAAAGTATCAAAATACATTTACATAGCTTTGTATATTCTGAACAAAAGCACACATTTTTATTGTAGAATTACAGAATAGAATCATAAAATGATTTTGGTTGGAAAAGACCCTTAAGGTCATTGAGTCTAACCGTACACCTAACACCACCAAGTCTACTTCTAAACCATGTCCCTAAGCACCACATCTACATGTCTATTAAATACCTCAGGCACAGTGACTCAACCACTTCCCTGGACAGCCTTTTCCAATGATTGACAATGCTGTCAGTGATGATTTTTTTTTCCTAATATCCAATATAAACCTCCCCTGGCACAACTTGATGCCATTTCCTCTTGTCCTAATGCTTGTTACTTGGGAGAAGAGACCAACACCCATCACATTACCAGCTCATTTCAGGTAGTTATAGAGTGATAAGTGAGATCTTTTCACTCTCTATAACTCAGTCTCCTTTTCTCCAGGTTAAACAAACCCAGTTCCCTCAGTCCCTCAAGCTGTTGCATCCATGTTATCCATTTTCTCTGACCTTGACAGCTTGAGTCTTGTTTTGTTCAGCTTACCTCTTTATTTTGACCTTTGCACACTATTCTATATACCCTTCCTCATATGTTTTTGGTACATCTGGCAAGTTTTTATCTCATTTTTTTTCATTATCACCACTCTACTGGTCTCTGTTATTAGGTACTCAGAAACTGATTCCCACTTTCATCCTGACTATTGCACAAATATCCATTTCCAACCTATTCAGTTGGCAGATAGGTATGTTCATGCTCTTTCCATGGGGAGATACTACTTCCTGCATGCTGAGAAGAAATTGCCCTTTCTTTCCATTATGCCAGGTCAAAACCTTCCTTGAGATTTACCTTTACCTTGATACTTTTAAAAAAACTTGATAGAGGTTCTGGTGTATGAGAAGCCCTGCCTCTCTTACAGAACAGTAGAACATCAATATCCCCGTATACTTTCTGATCTGTGTCATAGCCATTTCTTGCCTCTAGCCTCCTATTGAAATTAAAACCTACTATAGATGGAGACTGTTATCTGTTCCATATATAAAAATTTCTTAAAGTCAGGTCCTGGCTTATGTGAAAGGTCATAAGTATCACCAGAGAAATTATGAGGACAGATAGAAAGAGTGCTATTATCTCCCTCTTGCAGAGAGCTAAATCAGGAAGACGAGTAACACAGCAGTAGCAGAGCCAGCAACTTAGTCCCCGTCTTCTGAATCCCAAAATGGGCTTTCTATATGAAAACAGCCTTCCTTACTTACTAAAAATGGATTGGAATTGTGTATTGCATCTCTCTTAATGTTATGTTCTGTGTGTGATTATCCTGAAATTGTGTTATTGGACTTTCATTGTTATTCCTTACTTCTGATGAAGAGGTCCTTCTATTTAACCCTTTAGCCATGCTACATTTAAGCAAAGGGTATTGTTCTGACACTTTTCAGAGTCCCACATTTATCATTCCAGGAGTCAGAGGAAAAAATAAACAACTTATACATTTAATCAATATAATAGCCAGTTTTCTCTGTCCCACATTCCCCTTTACTCTCCCAGCAGTTTTCTTCATGCTCTCAGAAATGTCAAACCTTTAAGAATTTTTTGTCCATTTAGCTATTCACTTTCCAATGCCCTCACTTCTTTGCTTATAACAAAGACAGATGTGTGTTGATTTCTGTTAAACTGCTCACTTTCAGTTGTAGTGTCTCATTTATCTATTTATTTTCTTTTACTTGCAGGTCCTGAAGTGTAAATATGGACAATACCACTATTTCATGTTGGCGGTCTTGTTCATACATTACAGTACCTTACCAAACTATATGTATTCATAAACTTTAATAGTTTCCAAATTGCCAATAATCTAAGTTGATTTGAAAAAGTTTGCATTGGAATTTAATATTGTTATCATTATTAATATGCATACAGTAGGCCTCAACTTTGCAAGTAGCAAACATTTTTAATAAAAATTCCAGGTTTTACTAATACAAATAGCATCTACATTGTGTTATAGCTTAAGATTTATAACATCTATGAATGGATGAATTTTATTATGTCTTTTTAATAACAGAATGGATTAAGGCAGGAAGCAGCCAAGCCAGTATTTCTTGATGTACATGCTTAGTCACTTCTCTTGTGTTCTGGGACTTTACCACTTGCTTTTATCTTTGGAACTGTTTGGAGTGCCTATGCCCCACGGAGACTTATACACGTAGAGAAAATCATACCACTGATTTAAGGGTCTGAAAACACATTTAGATATCTACCTTCAGGGGCTGAATTTTGTTGAGAACACTATGTTCTTTGCAAGCTGTGTTTCAATGCCCAGGACATCACATCACACTGGCACTCAGCTGGTGTAAACTGGAAGGGTCCATTAACTTCCCAATGGGGAGTTAAGTATTACGGAAGTGTGATCTCTCAGAAATTATGTAGTTCAGGAAGATTGTCCATGTGAGTGTGTAAAGTACACTTTTTTTGTAATAGCAGGAGTTCTAGCAATTCAGCACTGTCAATTTTAAACTTGGATGATTGTTTCCCACCTAGTCTGTCTGCCCAAGTTATGACTGATTATAATGGTTGTCCTCAGTTTCCTTGGTACCAAACTGATGTGTAAAAAGCTGCACCATTTTACAGTCACTCAGATCTCCCCTCATCTTTTCCATCTATGGGGGTGGGTTGCTACTACCTGTAGTGGTGTAGTGCAATTTCTCTCTAGAGTTTGAAATATATGGCACTACTCGAGCTGTGCGCTATGAAAAGACATCCATACACCAAGACTCACAAATTAACTTTATCGCATTTGGAGATAGCTTACAAGTAATGGCCAACTTGTCTCCCAGATCATATGTTTTTGCAGGGCATAAGGTGACTATAAAGGGAGCTTTGGGTGAGCATTTCAGGTACAGATGTCTACATCGATCTAATATTAGGTGAGAAGACTCCTACAGTAGATATCTACAATTTTGGCATCTAGATTGCATTAAATCCAGAATTGCTGCAGTGATCTTAATGCTGCTACGAGTGAGAAAAACTTTGGTTCAGCTGGCTTTGAATGACTACTTTTAATATTAAATAAATCCCATACCAGCTGAAGCTAGTAACTTCTATTGCAAAGTTTGTCTAGTAGATGATCTATGCATTCTTTTCTTGTTTTAGATTTCTAGGATCAATAACAGCTATGACAGCTAATTTATTCCACAGTTCTCTTTAAGATTTCAGTGCTCTTACTGTAGCAAATAATCCTAGATATACTTTAGGATATTGATTGAAAAATGAGTGGCAGGGTTTATTCTTCTTTTACATAAGGCAATGCTTTGCATGCCTTCATTGTAGGTTGATAAGATTTGCCTTAAACACAGAGGGATAGAGATAATTGCAATGAGCTATAAATTGAATATGAGTCAGCAATAGAGGGACTAATAAGAGAGTACAAGTGGAAGAGCAGCTGGTGTCTGTGAATTTGCATGGCTTACACATCAATTTGGCTGTTGCTGAACTAGTTGTAAATTGTCCATTCTGACATTACTGAAGAGAATGTTGTTTTGTCCACACAAATGCACTTTGCTTCATGCCTTATACAGAGATCTGCGTATAAATAACAAATATTCTGCTGTTATGTAATTTTCTAAACATTGTCAGGGACCAGAATGACACTTCTGAATCATTGGAACCATAACTTGCAAATGATTTGAAAGCGCTTCTGTTTGGTTCTGACTGGAGCTAATTTCAGGCTATGGACTACTTACGAATGTGGAGATTTGATACAGAAAAAAAAACACATCTAGGGAAAGCTAACAATGACCATAACCTAATATAACATACTGACCAAAGAGGTAAGAATGTAATAGAAGTTGTCAAAACTTGTGATCTAACTAATTCATGAGAGACTTTAGATGGCTTTGAGGAAAATGCCATAAATTTATCAATGGCAGTAGTCATGAATACAACAGATGCCTACATCTCAGTAAGAGTTCATCTCAGTAAGAGTAGTCATTGTATTATGTCTTACCTCGGAGACAGTTCTCACCGAAGTTAGAATAAGAGATAATTTCTTTCTCCATTACTGCTGGAATAGAAAGTGAAGAAGTTAACTGTACACTTAACTGTTTCCCTAAACCAGGGCCTGCTCTAGCATAATATAAAGGAGATTTCAGAACAATTTAGACTATGATATACAGAAGTTAAACACAATTTTGTTGTGTTGTCCATTTGTATTTTTGTAATTTATTTTTATAGACCATTTAGCATGTGTTTTCACACCTTTCTAGGTCTTACATTTAGAATCAAAGGCCATGTCTAACATCATTCAGTTGCAATAAGCTTGTGCATGTCCCAGAGGACAAATACTCTGACCTCTTTGCAGAGATCCTGATGGTACCATATAAAAATCTGCAGTACAATTCCAGGAGAGCATTGAGATCACTTGCACACATCCCAGAAAGCATATCTAACTAGTACTTGTTGTGCTCTTATCACACAGTCCAGCTTCTTCCTGAAGAATATATCCCCCTAAAAGTATCACATACAAGATTCCTACCCCTTTCATTTGCTAGATTGCTCTGACACACACACAGCACTATACCTGTCAGGGTCAAACTCCCTTGCAGTATAAGAATCCCATGACAAATCAATGAGATGGATTACAGATGTGTCTACAGATGGGACCAACCTCTACATCAGCCCCCAAAAAGAGAGGCCTGGAAAATTCAGTACAGCTGCAACTTACATAAGCTTTACTTTCTTCTTGATAGCTGTTTATTGACTCTTATGATCAAATGCTCCCTACAGAGGCTCCATGTGCCAACACTCCTGGCTGATTGTAGACACTTTGTCTGCCAAAGGTTTCAAATTTGGTTGGTAAGCAGAAAAATCAAAGCCAAACTAAACAGCAGGTTAATGCTGATCAATAGTCAGGAGCACAAGCCTCTCAAATGCTGTTACGTCTCCCTAAGTTAGTGTTAGAAGCGAGAAGCAGGATGAAAAAATTGCCCTATAGCTATAATGTGGCATGGCAGGGTATCAGCACTGTGAATTCAGATCCACTCTAAGCTCCTAAATAATCAGTTCCTGGGTGATCCTGCAACTCTCCATCTAGATGTCTGGACAGAGGAGACAATGGGCTCACCTGAGACAAGATGATTGACAGAAATCTCAGGCAGCTTTGCAAAAAAGTATTTCCTTAATTTGTACAGGAGCAACCCATTCAGAAATTTTCAGCTGTCCTGAAGATTCCCTCAAGTACTTCCTGCCATACCTAGACCAATTGGAAGGCACTACTTTTATGCTTATATGTGTTAATTAACATCCTGAATGGAGAATCTGGCCATCCCAGAGACCCACCTCCCAAGGAATTCCTGCATCAGAATTGACCATTATACATAGGTAAGACACTTGTAAATAATCCCTAGAATGGTGGAAAAATTTTGTACATAGCTAAGGTAGGAAATCTTTTATATGTAGTTTAAGATGATCAGTAATAATGAATCATGCATATGCTGGCTGGATGCATGAGTTCAACCGAAGAGTTATTAAGGGAATTTTTGCCAGCGTAGCTGAAGGGTTTCTACGTGGACTCCTGTGACCGATACTCTCATCATTGTTCAGGTAAAGGTAGTCTAGTTCAAGAGATTCGATACCCCATGTGTGGAACCAATGTCCAGTGTTAAGACTAATAATTTTAGAGAGTTTTCTTTAACAAGCACTCTGACTATGATTGTCAATACAGCATGACCGACTGCTCTGTTCTTTAAAGACAAGTGGAACTGGCAATCAGACCAGCCCTCACATTACGTTTGATCTTTGTCATGTTTTACATGTCCAGTTATATATATCTTCAGCAAAAGGCAGATGCATGGTCTTGAAAAGTATCTTCAGTTTTCAGAAGAACTTGGAAGATATATACATCTCTGGACTTCACTAAATGTAGATTCTCCGGTGATAACAGAGCTAGCTCGTAGGATCAGGCTTGCTTAGAACTAGATACATAGTTTGAAAAAAGGAGCACAAAGCTGGAGACAAGAATCCCTGTTTTTAGTGGGATTCTGTGTTTTTTAAAGTTAGATACTGATAGTACTGGGGAGCAGTAAATTTGAGCATTTGTGGGATGGCCATTGGCAGAGGTACTATTTCTTTTTTAAAAAAGTCCTACTTGGATGCTTGGATGTATGGTGTAGATTAATATGTGAGATGTTTTTCAGAGGACTGTAAAAACAGCCACCAAATTAAAGATAACATCTAGATAGTAGGGCAGATTTTGTTTTAGCAAATACATTTCAATAGTTTATTTCTAGATTAATAGATCTTTTCTTTAATAATGGCCATTGTGATAATTTCTGTTGTAAAGTATTTCATTAATGTGTATATAAGAAAATCCGGCCCTAAGTATACAATTGATAAGTGGACTTTGCTAATAAAAAAAGGAGAAATAAAAGAAAAATGCTGTCTATATATTTTTGCGGTTTTCTCCTTCAGTATTAGGCTTGTTATCATACATTCTGAAAAAAAAAATGGATTTATGGTTTCTTTAAACATTATTTCTTACTACAGAAATGTGGGAATAGATACATAGTGGACGAATGGAAAGAATTGAGAATGAATAAAAGAAAATAGTAAACTGTGGGAAAATGCTTTACAGAAAACCTACAGAAAATCTAAATCCTTGTAGGATGAAAATGCATGAGGTCTGGTATAATTTTGTTGATGGATGTACAGTAAGTCTTGACAGAGGCAGGCAAACCTTGCTGTAGAGCTTCAAAGCAGAAAAGGATTGTCTAAATGAGAAAAAGTAAAACTAGAGTCGTCTAAAATTTTCATACCAGAATTTGTTGAATAAGGATTAATGCTTAATGGAACTTGTCCATGAACACAATAAGTTTTGAACAAAGAAGTTATACAAACATTACACAGACAACATTAAAAGAGAAACAGAAAAATGGACAAGTCAAAAAAAACACAATAAAAGGAGTAAGTAACTTTTTTGTCAGTCATGTCTGTGGGTCATCCCAGGTTTATTCTGTACTGAGAATTAACTAGCTTGGAAATAAAAGTGCAGCTGTCAACTTATCTGGATGCAGAAACTTAGTGATACTATTTTATGCTGCACTTTAGTGGCACTGCCTGATTTACATCTTTTAAAATAATTTTTACTGCAAAGTTTTCAATAATTCTGCCAGTAAATAAAATGTCAGTCAGGAACTAAAATGTCAATATGGCCATATTCATGCAGGAGGCCTTCAGAACATCATAAACCACTCTTCAGCTTCCATGTGTGCTATGTACTAGAAAACAATACAATTTTCTACTTTTGAAACTAAAAGAGGATAAAAAGATGTTTGCAAATTAAAAATCTCACCTCAGGTTTCCATGAAACTTTATATACACACCTATGTGTATATATTTATTTAGCTACACCTGAGACCATGGACATTTTGTCCAGACTTGTAGGATTTATTTTAGTCATTTCAATGGATTTGTTCCTGCTCCGGCAGGGGGATTGGACTAGATGATCTTTTGAGGAACCTTTTAATCCCTCACATTCTGTGATTCTGTGATTTCTAATCTCACATGGCTCAGTCTGCCAGGACTTGTAACTGCTACCTTTGATGCTTGGCCTTTAAAACTAACTTTTATATTGTAGGTTTTATAGGGCCAATATTCTCTGTAGTACATGAAGTGCCAACAAAAAGGAGAATCAATCTAATTGAAGATCCTTGGGCATAATTCTAATAATGATTAATGAATAAGAAGTACAGATTCCACACAGGGATGTGCAAAGGGGATTGCATACAACTATAAATTAGAAAGGATCTGGAATGCATGGAATTTACAAATATTTCCTGGAGTCCTTGCCACACATATTTACTAGCCAGAACAGATTTGTAAGAAATGTTATGGAAAGACACCACTAACTGGATAGTGGAAGAAAAGATCTTTTTTATTAAATCAAAAATAAAATAAAATCAAAAATAAATTAAAAATAAAATGGCTTATGTTAAATGTTTGAGACATGTAACTCGCCTTGACTACGACCTGGAGTCATTGCTGGAAACATTTGTAAAAAACTAGACAAATGTTGAAACCAATTATATGTTTCCTGGGTAGGAAAAAAAAGATACTGAAGGAATGATTTTGAGGTGGCAAACCAGCTGATGGATATCAAAGTTGTTGAAGGGTATGGGCTTTCAAAAAAAGCTTGTACAGTGGGGAGATTAAACAAAAATATTTTACAGCATATCACATGAATGGACTCTGACAGTCTGAAATGATGAAAGTGCATCCTTTTTTGGAGAAATGTAGACAAATTAATAAGTGAAAGCATGTACGGCACCAGAAAAATAATGGTGAAATATGAAACAAGGTAAAAGCACAATGTGAAATTTACCAAAGTGACTGCTTGTCAGTTTTGTAATTTGTTATATTCCCATTTCAGCAGCACATCATGAAAGAAAAGGCTACTTAATGATTCAAGAAGGGAAGAGGGCTCAATTTCACAACTGTTTTATGTAAATTACCTGAAGTTGTATGGCTGGAATGAGGTAAAGGTTAATTCTTTGAATTAGCCTCTGAATATTTTCGAAGCTTAAAGCAAGAATCTGACAGGAGAATGAGGAGAAAGTTGACAGTCTGAGATAATGCAGATGATATGGTTTCCTGTGTTTATTGGAAGACTGGAGAGGATGGGCTGAGTATAATGATGTTGGGAAACATAGGTGTGTAATTATAATTGCTCTTAATGTAATTACAGCAAAATATATGCAAGATAAAAATGATTTGACTGGATCTTGGATCAAGTTCCAAAATCAAATGAGCAGTACCTTTCTGCTGAGAGTGTCTTGTTAGATGGGTGTAACTAGAAAATACATAGGTAGAAGAGCTTAGGTAAAAAATTATTTGGAATAATGCATCTGTGGGGAAGAGGTTTGGTTGGTTTTCAATTATTTTTATGTAATAAAAAGAAAATAACTAATTTAAAGTGAATTGTTAAAGAGTAGTGCAAAATAGAAAAAGCTGAATTTACTTTGCTAAATTTGAGATAGCTACATGTATATCTCCATTTAAGCTATCAGTACTCACTCCATTTATAGCCAGTGGAAAGAAATAGATGTTTCTGGAACACAATTCCTTTCATCCTAATGAAGACACATAAATTAGGGCAGATGAATTGCGCTCAAGTAGTGATGACTTTATCTTCCCAATGACTACTAAGGGAATTTAGATGCCTGCCTCATATATGGATATTTATATTTGTAGACATTTTTAGTTGGGTGGTCAGAATCTCATTCTGAGATTTTCTTTAGAGTGGCACAGGATAACACTAGTCATGACATATATTAAATCAAAGCCATGGGATAAGAACAAATTCTTAAAGTAAGATAGCCAAACTCAAAGACTAACACTCAGATTCAAGCATTGGTATGACTCACATAAAAGCATTGATATGAAGTTGTCTTACAACAGTGTCGAGTATCACTGAGTCTGAAGTGTTTCTCCTTAAGATATGGAAGTCAAAGATTTAAAAAAAAAAAAAATAGTAAGAAAGTGAAAAAATTATTCATGTAAAAAAATTGATTTTTTAACCATTCTTTCAATGTCTTATGAAGTGTGTGCTAGATGATGTATAAAGTAAATATAAAAAAATAAGGAGAAAGTGCACTTCATACACTTTTAAACTGATGAAAATCATTTATGTTGAGACTGGCAAAAATGTGTCAGTATCTTCATCAAGAGCTGAGAAACAGCTAGATAATTAAAAAACATGAGTAAAAGACGTTGGTTTTGATCTTTTGGGACCTAGTGACAGACTGCATGGCAAAACTGTACAAGCTGGGGTTGGATCTATGTTACATTTTTTCACAGTATCATTCCCATTCCTTTCCATAGGAAGCTGTGGTGCAAAGAGATTATCATAGCAATACTAGTTATGGCAGTAATATTATCCAGACCAAATACAAGTGAACATATGGAGTGTGTTAAGAATATGTACTTTTTTAAGCCTTCCTTTTGATTCAAGAATTACAAATTAGACGTTGAATAAAGAAAAGAATCTCCGCTGGAAGCACGAGTATTTAATTCTTTAAAAGAACTAGAAGATTGTAAGTAATAAACCTGGAAGATTGTAAGGAATTGTACATTTTCAAAGATATTCAGGAGCTGAAACTTCATTACAATTAAAGGAAATATGTTTGGAGATACATGCCTGGTTTTGACTTTGAGACAATTTACCTCTATAAGCCCTTCTTATAGCTCATATTCATCAGGTCTTCTATAAGCTCATATTCATCAACCATCTGTTATAGCACAACTTGAAACTCTGATGAACTTAATTTTTTTTTCTTGGTCCAGCCTTTCTCATAACCTTACAGGAACTTCTTTAGAGGGTGTATATCAAGCACAGGAAATCTGCTGGTAGCTAAGACACAGCTTTCTAATTCCATTTTTTGGTCTTTATGTATGCATAACTTCTCTCTCTCTGTCTTCATCTCCCTCTCCCTCTTCTTCCAAGATATAAAGGTAAACATTTAAAAGACATAAGCAGTCAGCATATCATATAGGAATCTGGGATTCATTACACTGCATGGACAAGAGATAATCATAAAATGTGCAGGTTCTGTGTGGGTCACAGTACATTATATAAGTGAAGCTAAGTTGATTAAGGGTTTGAAACTGTCAAAATAGACTCATCCTGGTCCACTCACAATTTACTGATTTTGCTATATTTGGAAAAAAACAGAGATATATTTAAAATTTCTTTAATGGAAAAAAAGGTTTCTTGATATTTGATTCCATTAGGCATTTATTGCAAACCAGATTTGCAGCAGAAAAGTAATACAACAAGAATTAACACCTTGAAAATTGAACTGTAGAAAATACATTAACAAATGCCTGTGCAGTGGTCTTCCCCTGGCAATGAGAAGGATTCAGTGTTATAGTAAGTAAAACCAGATTATTTCTGTGGATAGTCTTCATTGCAAATGTCTTCTCTTGTTCTGTTAGTAAAAAAACTTACAATTGGTTTTGATACGCTATATTATGTTTATTATTCATAAGAATTTGTCAAACAAATGCGATTTTAAGTAATTTCCAAGCTCTGAATCATTTTCTAACTGCTTTCTCAGATGCTGTGCTATAGATACAGTTTGTCACATACTGGTATTAAGGGAACTTATTCTACACTGGATTCAGGGTCAAGCCATTTTCACTAGTCTGTGTGCATTTTATTATGTTATTCACTCACACATTTTTTCTGGGACTTATTAGGTGGCAGATATTAAAACAAGAAAAAAAATAGGAATTAATAAGAAATAATGCACATTGTTTTCTTAAAAATTAAAAAATAATGTTGGATTTAATAACATCTCAGTATTCAAGAACCTTTTTGCGACTAAAACATACTTATTCAGATACAGACAAATAACTGATAACATCTCATGAATCAAGAGAAATTGGGTGCTGTGATTCTCCTTCCTGCAATGAATTCAGACACGATGGACAACAGGAGCCCTATTCTGCTTTGACTTCAGAAAGTGTAAGGTAGAAAACCTTAAAAACTTTCAGCTTCAAAAATAAAACAGACACAAGGAAAGAGATGCAAGACGGAATGAGTGAAAGGAGTGATGACATGTTCCATAATTTTATTTTTGTTGATTGATTTGTGGGGTTCTGTTGTTGTTGGTGGTGGTGGGGTTTTTTTTGAGGAGAAGGCAGATTTTGTTATGGAAGAATAAATTACATGGAAAGGCAAAACAGGAGACAGAAGCACTGCAATGAGGTCAGCAGTGAATGTGGTGAGAACAGAAAACTCTTGTGCACATCATGAACTCACTCAGGATTTTAGAAATTAAATTGTGTTCTTTTTCTCATTGATTTCACTGTTAGTTTACACAAAAGGACAGACTGAATGAATTATTTTTTCCAATTATACCTAAATCCTTATATTAACTACTGAATAGTTTCAAGTCAATTCCAAACTTACTGTATTATTTTACTACCATATCCCAAAGAACTGTACCTACAAGGATTCAGTAATTCCTTGATGTCTGCAAAGGCTATAAGAATTCCAAGTACTTCAGTAGATCACAACAAAAGTTTTTGTAATGTGGAACGGTTGAACAGTAAAAACTTCTGTTTATGAAATGCCATTATTTTCTCACTCAAAGCAATGATTCAGTGATTCAAAATGCATGGATGTATGGGTTATCTGACTCTGTATTCTCTTAATCAGATCCACCCTGAAGCAAGAAAAGAAAAGCTAATGGATCATATAAAATGAAATAGCAAAGTCACATAAATGCAGACAACATCTCTGTCTCTTTTAAGACATTAATGCTGAATACCATAATGTGTCAGTTCATATTTTTGCTTCAGTGCATTCATAATCAAATCTTCCCCATATTGCTTTGAATAAAATAAAGTTGCTTTGTTTTTCAGGGTGCTAATGGAATATCAAAGGATCTGTAGAAGAATAAAAAAGGTTAGGGGGAAAAAAGTTAATTATATATGCAATATTTTGACTTAAATAATGTGATGCATTATTATGACACTTTTAGATGCAAAGTTTTAAAAGTTGAAAATTCCTATAATTAACATTGAGGTGTATTGTGGCAGATAAATAATTCTATATTTTATTGATGTAGACAGATAAATGTAGCCTATGTCCATGCACAGAAACTCCAAATGCTAATGTTAATGCTGTTTCAAATACTTACTGCAGAAAAAACTAAGTATGCTGTGATTTACATATGAAGTGTCATTTTGTACATTATATATGTTTGTGCATGTGCATGCATATTAATACAGCTCTATTTAATGAAATAAGTTTTGTTAACATTCTTGATGTTATTAACAAATAACAAATGTTATTAACAAAATAACATTTTGTTAACATCTTGAATGATGATAGCAGATATTAAAACAAGACTGAACATCAATTACCTATCTTCAAAGCCACTGAACATCGATTTGGAAATTTTGTTTACAAGTTGTAGTTCAACTTGTAATTAAATATCTCTTATTTATTTAAAAAAAAAAAAAAAAAAAATCTTCCATGAGTAAGGTGTCATTGATGTAGCTGTAATCCAAGGCCGATCACCAGATATTCATTTGTTTAAGATTTTTCTTCTCTTTGTCTCTTAGCTTTCATAAGTACCTAAATCATCATTTTAACTGATTATATTTTAAGATGGAAGCCATTTATGGGACAGCTGAGGTGTGATCTACTGGAAAAAATATAGTCAGGAACATATTCAGTCTTCACCAAGTAACCCATTGGATACTTCTCTAGTATAGTTTTCAGCAACCTGCCTGCTTTTAGATAGTTTAGCTGATTTCAGATACTCATTTTGGAATTAATTATATTTTGACATGGTAATTTGTATTTCTCACCACAGCCAGCAAAAGGCACTTAGTGTAACTCGTGCAAATGGTTATACCGTCGTTGTCTAAAGCAAGGTGAGTTGAGTTGCTTCCTTGTCTCCAGCTGAATAGATAGATTTTCAAAAAACAGCAATTAGAACAAAATAATCTAATTCTATTTATGTAACTTGGAGATGTACATTTTTGTCCTGGAAGCAGTATAGACAGTTTGGTGATACACCAGGATAAAAACATATTCAGAGGAACAGGAGGACAGAGTATTACAATCATTTGTATTTATCTCATTTGTGTGGCTCATGTGAAAGGATATGATGTACAATGCACATTGCTAAAGCCTTCTTGTTACCTTAGACAAGTTATTTGCTCAGTCTCAATTCATGTGCAGAAACAACTATCATCTTTTTCCATTAAAAGCTCTTTGACAGGACTGTTCTTTGTTATGCATTTCCTTAATGTCATTTCCTAAAGAATGCTCTGCTTATTATGAACCTATTGAGAAGTACAAACACCCCAAAAATAATGAAAGTAAATATATGTGATAATTTAACTTAGCTGGTAGCCAAGCACGATATAGCTGCTTGCACCCCTCCCTGTTTTTCCACCTATCCAGGGAACAGGGGAGAGAATCGGAAGGGTAAATAATAATAATGATAACAAAAATAAAGATGAGTGATACACAGTACAATTGCTCACCATCCACCAATGACGATCTCAGAGGAGCAAAAAGGAACCCCAAATCTGAAACCGCAATCCCAGAAAAGCAAGCCTGAGCGATTCCTAAGAGAATCATCCCCCACCCCGCCTTTCTGGTCAACCCTTGTTAATATACTGAATGTGACCTAATAAGATATGGAATATCTCATTGGCACATTCAACTGTCATTTCTGAGTTTTGCTAATTACTACACTTTCCCCCTCCCAGTCCTTTGCACTTGCAAACTACCCAAACACCATGTCTTTGTACCTTATCAACTTTCTTTCCGTAACAAATCCTGTACTGAAACCAAAACACAGTATTTTCTAGCTACTAAGAAGAAAATTAACTCTATCTTAGCAAAACCAGGACAATATGTTTTTTGGTTTTGGGTTGTTTTTTTTTTTAATCATAGCTACCAGTGGTAGATACACATACAATTTAAACTTGTTCAGAGATACCAGTATCAGTGCTTTGAGACCATATCGGTGTTCTCAGATGTTGCTTCCCTGTATTGTGAAAACAAAAATTACATTCAGCTAAATGACTGTAAGGGAGAATATTACATGAAACAATACCAAAAGAAAATGTTAAGCTTTGCATTTTGAGATGTAAGCAAACTGCTTGCTTGGTATAATGGCACCAGTAGTACAGGAGACCTCCAGGGCCCCTTCAATGGCCTCGAAAGGGGCTTGAAAAAGACTGTTGTAATTGCCTGCAAAGAACTGTGTGATCATTAACTCTTAACCTGAAACTTCAATAATGTTTTATTTTACCCATGAGTGCTTTTTCATTTTCAGAGTGAGCTCTGCTATACTGTCAGTCTTCCCTGAAAAATCCCCTTGACTTTATTGGTGCTTTGGTATGAAACACAACCTGCTCTCTGACCAAATATTGCCTGTTGCTGGCACAAGCAGAAAGTACTACCATAAAATAATCACTTATGCAATGTAATTGGAAGGATTGCCAAGAATAGTATGGGGCTTTGTTGCAAAAGAAGAAAAATTAAAAAAAAAAAGTGCTAGTTAAGTTAGATTGTACAGCTGTCGTCCACACCCTCAGATTTAGCATCTATTTATTACACTACATAAACAATGTGGAGCTATAATTTTGTGTTCTGGTAGCATTATAGACAGGTTAGCTTGATGTATAGCTAGAATAAATACAGGCAAATACATATAATCAAGCCGGAGTTTCTATAGGAACTCTATTTCTCCATTAACACTGCAAGATGTGGCAATTCCCTCCCCATTTACTACAAAACTAATTAGCTGAAATGAATAGCATGTGTGTTGGGTTTGTGAGTGGAGTGGGGGGAGGGGAAAGCCGGGTTTTTTTGCTGGTGGGGAAAGGGCAACCTTATGAGAGTGAAAAGCTCCCCTGGTTCCAAAAGCGGATCCCTGCCCCCGACAGCCCTGTCTGGGTCAATGAACACTAGAGAAACACCTCTGCAAATCCTTATTTGTGAGGGGACGGACTGTGCTGAAAAGAAGAAGGTGTGGTGCCTGGAGCAGAAACGGTTGACCAAACAAAAGACAATCAGCTTTCTACCTTTTATGTCATGTACTTCTCTTTCCCATCTATTGTCTTGTATATACTATTTTACATACAGTTACCCGTTCGGTTTTTTTCTTGTTCTGTTTTGCTTCAACATTTCAGTGTTTTCTGCCATTCTCTGTCTGAGTACATTCATACCTGAGTACATTTGATTTTAGTATTAAACTTATCCAGAGATATCTAACTTGAGACTATAATTAAAGCACCTCTGCTAGATTTTGTCTTTCTAGTCAAAAGCATGTTGCAGCATTTCAATTTTCAAGATATGATAATTAGCAATATAATACCAGAAAAACTAATAAAAATTTCAAATGATGAGTGATAGATATCAGCGTGTGCATGGTATTTCTGATGAATTAAAACAAGGTAGTGTTTTTTGATGCCTAATAAGTGACTAAAGCATAATTGCACAAGCAGCTGAGATATGTTTAACTATAATTCTTCAATGTTAAGGTCAGGAAGGTCATGAAACAATGTGAAAAGGAAATTGAGCTATGATTAGAAGGGAATTTTCATATTACTTTGGTCTATGAGTTCATAAAAAAAAAGGAAAAAAGTAAGAAATAAAAATAGAATAGTAATAGATTTAAACAAGGAGTAAGTAAGATTGGACCAGAGACTTCTATGATTGCTATAATTAGTAGAATTATTGGGAGGTATGTGCTTATCTTATGCTAGTCTCTTGGCAGTAGCTTGGAAAAAGATGTTCCACTGTAGGGCACTACAAAACAGAAGGTTAACATAAAGCTTTTACTTGCACTTCTTACCTTTTCCCCATTGACTATAAAATGATTCTCACAAGATGGGGGTATTTTAGAGTTTGAGTTCACATCTCTGTCTGCTATGAGAACTGTGTGGTTCTAAGGACAGAAAGAACTTTTGTGACTGTTCACTGACATACAATGTTCATGTCAGTCATTGAATATTTGTCAGAAGTTGGATGGAACAATAAACACAAGTAGTCTTAGGAATATACATTTTATTATTTTAATTACTTCAGATGTTCAAATAGAAATAACGCCTAAAGTGCAAAATTCCTACCATTACAGCAGACTGAAAAGGGGTGTGTGTGTGTATACATATAAGCAAATAGAATTTTGCTTGAATTTTCCCATATCAACAAGGAAACAAACTGATGTCTTATAATTAAACTAAAAAAAAAAAACAACAAACAAAAACAAAAAACCCCAAAACCAAACCCAAACCAAAACAAAATCTACCCTAATTTCTAACTTTCTGTTTCCTGCTTGCAGCAATATAGATGAAAAATCATTTAAATAAACACACCTAAAAGAAGTTACAAGTCATCCTAGGCACTAGTTTTTAGAAAATCAAAAGCAATAGAATGAAAATGAAAAAAAAAGCACAACTTTTTATTTCTTTTTAAACTATCCAGCTAGTTAGTGATGAGGCCTGTAGAGAAACAGAAATATAATTCTATGCTTGAGTTACCTAACATTAGACTGAATAAAGCTTCTTAAACTATGCTATAGAGAACAATTCCGCACTAATGGTACATGAACTTAGATGATCTCAGATTATCTTTTCCAAAGCTGATTCTTATGGGGCTACTTTTTTTCTCAGATATACCCATTAATGACTTATAAAGGAGAAGTAAAAAGAGTGAATGCAAGAGGATATTACAAAAAAAACCCATCCCCCTAATTGGTCAAGGGATCTCTTTAGAAGACATCCATTACAGTTTTTAATACCTCAATCACAATATTATGAATAATGTTACATATTGTTCTTAATGAAATCTATCTCTTTACTTATATTGATATGTGGTTGTGTGATAGAAAGAAAGCTTGACAAAGCAATGGAGAAGATGTTTAATTTGTCATTTGTTTTAATGTAATTTTTAAAAATTGTCTGTGCCTTTTGCTCCAATATGTTTTATTGTGTGAACAGCAAAGTGACTTTGGAGTTACATCCAAAACACAACCCTCAAAATACAGTATTTGAAGTAAATAGCTAGGACATATGTGTGCAACTGGCATCATACACAGGACTTTGATAGTCTCCATAATATTAATAGCCACTATAAGGAAGGTGATCTGAGTTGTATCCCCACTGCTGCAGTGAAACAGGAGACATCTAAGATATGAAAAGTAACGGCAGCTATAAAGTCCTCAATGGCCACAGATGCGCTACAATATACAACACTTTCATAGTATGTTGGAAATTAAAAAGTTAGAATAAATTGCAATGTGACACCCATTCTATGACCCCCAAAGAACTCCTAAAAAAAAGAAAAAAAGGAAAAAAAAAGAAAAAGCTTTTCCTACTCAGTCCGGTCTCACAAACCAATGCTGCCCATGATATTGCCTTATCGCTAAAGAATATAGTCACTGGAGCATTGCTGCTGTGTGGTGTTTTGTGGCCTGTTAAAAAACTAGTGCTGTTGTGGCTCCTGCAAACTTTTCTGTATTGTCCTTGGAAAACAATCCCAGGTACTCATCAGTAAATCAGATCATTATGAGATTTAATGAAAGCAGAGACTTTGTTCAGTAAAATATTACTGCCACTTTTTGATATTCACTCAGTAAAAGCATGGGTGGTTACTCACTGGAGATGCTAGTTCAGGCAGGGATTGCCAGGAGGGCAGGACATCATTATTTCTTACCAGTGAGACATTCCCCAACTCATCCTGAGGCTGATAAATACTTCCCAAATTACTTGATCTCCTGTGAAGCAAGCGAGCTGCAAAATCAGAATTAAGACAAGGGATAAATGTGATCTTAAGTATATCAAAGCGTTATAAAAATATTAGAGACTGTTTTTCCACGGTCCTTACAGAGTGCTTGATTTAGTTTAAGACTGCATGGCCTTCAGGTCTCATCTGTATAGTAAAGGATTTACATGGTTCATTCATCATCATCATACAATCATCATCATAGAATGGTCTGGGTTGGAAGAAACCTTAAAGATCATCTAGTTCCCTGCCATGGTAGGGACACCTTCCACTAGATCAGGTTGCTCAAAGCTTCATCCAATCTGTCCTTGAACGCTTCCAGGGAGGGGCCATCCACAACTTCTCTGGTCAACCTGTTCCAGTGTCTGACCACCCTCACAGTGAAGAATTTCACCTTCTCTACTGGAAGGTACTGGGAGGCTGCTAGAAGATCTCCCCAGAGCCTTCTCTTCTCCAGGCTGAACAGCCCCAACTCTCTCGGCCTGTCCTCATAGGAGACGTGCTGCAGCCCTTGGATCAGCCTTGTGACTCTCTTCTGGACTCGTTCTAACCGGTCCATGT
>NW_010325289.1:3706-26437 GCF_000700745.2 Antrostomus carolinensis | reverse complement strand
GAGAAAGTTATCATCAATGCTTTCAAGGAACTTCTTTGGTTGCATTTGACTTGCAGTCTTATTTCTCCAGCAAATGTCAGGGTAGTTGAAGTCACTACCAGCACCAGGACCTGTGACTGTGAGGCTACTTTCAGCTGACTGTAAAAGGCTTCATCCACTTCCTCCTCCTGACCAGGTGGCCTATAGCAAACACCCACTACTATGTCACCCATCTTAGTCTGACCTTTAATCCTTACCCATAAGCATTCAGCCCTCTCATCATTCACCCCAAGGAGCAGCTCCATACATACCAGGTGTTCTCTTACGTAAAAGGCAACTCCACCACCCCAGCTTCCTGGTCTGTCTCTCCTAAAAAGCTTACAGCCATTTATGGCAATGTTCCAGTTGTACAAACTGTCCCACCATGCCTCAGTAACCGCAATAAGATCGAAGACCTCCATCTGCACACAGTTGGGGCACAGGCGCTTCAGAGAGGAATCAGAGCGTGACAATTTCACAGGAGAGGTGAATGAGGACACCCCACAGACACGTTCTGCAGGCACTTGCTTGGCTGCATTCACTTGCCAGGTTGTACTCCCTTGAGTTTTGGTTTATTGTTTGGATAATCTCCATAATTGCCATAATTCCCCCCTATCCCCTTCCTTCCCAGTTTAAAGCTCTCCTTATGAGGTCAGCCAGTCTATTGGCAAAGGCACGTGTACCCCTGTTGGTGAGGTGGATCCCATCACTCCCAAGCAGCTGTGGATTGTCAAACTGGGTCCCATGATCATGGAAACCAAAACCCTGTTGCCAGCACCAGTGGTGCAGCCAGTTGTTTACTTGAAGAACATGCCTACTCCTCTTCTTGTCTGCAACCCTAACTGGTAGGATCGAGGACAAAACAACCTGTGCCCCAAGGCCCTTGACCACCGCTCCTAGGGCTCTGAAATCCCTTTTGATAGCTCCCATGCTCTTGGTATCATCAGTTCCCACATGGAAGAGCAGAAGGGGGTAATAGTCAGATGGGTGGACCAAACTTGGCAGTATCTCCTCGACATCTCTGATGCGAGCCCCTGACAGGCAACAAACCTCTCTAGAAAAAGGGTCAGGTTGGCAGATGGGTGCCTCTGTCCCCTGGAGAAGGGAATCTCCCACAACAATCACTTGTTGTTTCTTCTGGATGGTCCTGCACGGCACAGAGCCTAGCAGGTCATTTTCATGCTTCGAAGCCATACCCAGCTCCTCCTCAGCTTGAAGGGCACTAAAACTGTTTGACAACTGCATGTCCACAGGAGGAGAAGGAACCTTGTCCTTACCTAGTTGCCAGCATTCATTCTTTATAGCCTTCTCTATTACCTTCCTTTTTTTATTAACCTTCCTTTTTTTTCTTAATGGAGGCAGTCAGAATGCTTGGGACTGATTGACTCACCTTAGGCAACCCCCTGGATGAACCCTCATTGACATACTCATTTGACTGACCCTCAAGTTCTAGAGCCCCATACCTGTTGTATAAATACCTAGGTAAGAGTTAGGCAGGTAGTAACTGTCAGGTGTACCTGATTAATTATGATCTTTCCTCCTGTGCTTCTATGTTACTGCTGAGCAAAGAGTTTGTAAGATCTGCCTCTCAAGTGGGCATTCATCTTTTTGTGAGAGAATATTTGACAAGAATAGAAACATCAGCTGTGCCTCCTGGTGTGTTTGATTCATCATGATGAATTACGAATGGTATTTCTGTTACTAGGGTGCTGCAACAGGATTAGGATCTGAGTTTGTGAAGGAAAAATGGAGGGATAGGAAAATGAGAAATGCATGTAATTTCCTGCTCTTTGTACTTGACATACACAACAGGCACTATACAGACTCACCTTTATACACTTTGTCTATGCTGATTGCAAAGCAGAATTTAACTAGCTTAAAACCTAACAAAATGATCTGAAAAACAGGATAAAGCCCTGAAAATACAGTCTTTGCAGCAATAAGAGTCAAATGCAAATGTAACCCAACAAGAGCCGTCTATGAAAATAAGAAAGGCTTGTTACATAAGGCCCCAAAACAGCTGCTGAGAAGCCTAAAATCTGAGTCCAGATATAGCTTTGCTTCCAAGCCCAAGAGAATTTTTGTTTTCTCCTGTTTTCTTCCCTTTCTGGATCCATCTCCAAACAAAAAGAAGAAAGGAACATATAACAGTATCCTGTAGGTAAGAGTTTATTTTCCAGGTGTTCCCATAGCAAATATATGACAGTTAACATTCCTTGTTTTCCTGAGATGGTAATTTCTTCTTGAGAAGCACCTGAAGGTATACAACAGTCCAGCATCTCTTCATGCTAACTTACCAAGATTTATTTTCTTCTACATCTACCTATTGTGGAGCAATAGTAACAAGCTTTTTGTAAATGTTTTGTTTAGTTTCCAAGAAGTTGTTAATAGATTCTGTTTACACATCTTATAATGACCTCACCTACAGCAACGAAAAATAATGGATAGTCCAAACACTATCAGTTTTGCTCATTCACAGAAACTTCAAAAGAATTATGAAAATAAGTAAGAAAGAAGCAAAAAGTGATCCATCTATTATTGTTTGTTGGTTGTTTTTTTTTTTTTTCTTCTAGTAACAAACTGTTTTAATAACTGGTCTAGTTCTACAACACAGTAAAGACCATGTGAAGGACACCTGCCATGCACAAATTTATTAAATAGGACTACCACTGTGATTAATTTAACTATAAGAAATCCCCTCAAAATTAATCTGAATAAGATGTTTAAAATGGAATGTTTTTCAGTTTTTTGCTAGGTTCATAAGCAATGGGAGGATATATTCAATACATAGGGTATTTCTGATGGTTATTGGGCAGATAATACGCAGAAGCAGGATTTTTTTTCTAAAAATCTTCCACTTAAAATGTTATGCAGTTTCTGTGGAAGCATAAGCCAATTAAGTTTCTGTCCTGGTTTTCAGCTGTTTGGAAGAGCTCCCATAATTTGACACAATCACATCAAGAGCTCTCTAGGTTTCACATGAGTGCATTGCTGCACAGAGGCTTCATACACAAAACACTGCAATGAAAAAAGAAGTGAACATTCAAACTGCTTTTACATCTCCAGATATATATAAAAAAATCAGGTTCTACCTTATTCCAATTATTAATGGTAGAATCATTTATCTTCTTTCAGGTTTAAATTGCAGGGAAAGAAACTAACTAATGAACAGCAAAATAAAATGTTTATATGAAAATCCCCAAATAAAACCTAGAATTTGTAACTCCCAAACCCTATGTTTGGGATAGGGACTATAGTTATTTTAATTCTATAGAACTGAGCTTAAGCCATGTGCATATTAAAACACTAAAAACACTGAGCAATCATCTTCCTAAAAAGTGCTGAAAAGATTCCATCTACTGAGTGCAGGACAAGAAAGATTTTACTGTTTGTCACACAGACTCAACACCTAGATATCTCCATTTGGTTTTGAGATGAGACAGTGGAGGAAAAAAAAAAGCACATTTATCTGTCTTTGGTTACAAATCTGATTCCATGATGTCTTTGGTGGTTTTAAACCACAGACACTCACTCACCCCCCGCCACTGGTGGGATGGGGGAGAGAAACACAACAAAGGGCTTGTGGGTTGAAACGAGGACAGGGAGGCTCACTCACTGATTATGGTCACGGACAAAACACTTGACTTGGGGAATAAAAATTAATTTAATTCGTTACTAATCAATCAGAGTAGGATAGTGAGACATAATAACCACATCTTAAAACACCTTCCTTCCCCACCCCTCCCTTCTTCCTGGGCTCAAATCACTTTGCTTCTGATTTCTCTACCTTCTCCCCCTCAGTGGCACCTTCTCTTCCCCTCTCTGCCTCAGGGAATTAGGGTTGCAGTCAGTTCATCTCTGCTGCTCTTTCTGGTGTGGCGTCCCTCCTGCAGGCTAAAAGATTTCAGGAAGAAAGTGTTCCAACACCAGTTTCCCACAGTCATGAACTTCTTCAGGTGCAGCCCTTGGCTTCAGCATGGGGACCTCCATGGGCTGGAGACAGGTCTCTGCTACCGCAGACCTCCTTCCCCTGCTCTGATGTGTCTCTGGGATCTTCTGCCCTGTAGTGAGCTCTCCACATAGTCACAGCTACCTTCAGGCACAGCCTCGTGCTCCAGCATGGAGTCCTCCATGGGCTACACGTGGGTATTTACTCCTCCATTAACCTTCACGGGTTGCAAGGGAATCTCCGCTTACCTCCTCCCTCTCTTTCCTTGCTGACCTGCATGTCTATGGTTGTCTCTCTCACATCCTCCCTTCTCTCCTCCAATTGTTGATGGCTTTTGTTATTGCTGATGCTTCTGATCACTCTCCCCCCTCTCCAAACCAATTCTTCCCCTCATAAACATGGATTTGCAGAGGTGTTTCCCTGTCACTGATTACCTCAGCCTGGGTTGCAGGTGGGTCTGCCTTAGAGCCAGGGGAGCTTCTCAAAGCTTCTCACAGGAGCTACTGCTATAGCCCCTTCCCCTGCTACCAAAAATCGCACCCCCCCCTGCCCCCACCAAACCCAACACAAAGTTATAGTGATTACAGCAGTAAAAAAAGGCAAAAAAATCAAACCAACCAACCAAAAAAAAAAAAACCCCAGACCCTGAGAGACTGAAAGAAGCAAAAGCAAGAAGACGACATAATTTCCAAAAAATGTGTTTTGAAAATTCTTTCCTAATAAGCCAAGATTTGTGGCTGCCTGCAGCTGGAGAAACCTAACAAGACATGTCCTTTCTTGCTTTTACAGATGGATGGGACCATGCATAGTCTAGACTCAATGGCATCCATTTAGGTAAACACAGCAAACATGCATGCATTTTGTAATATTTTCTACAGTTTTCTGAAGTTTTCTAATGATCAGGACATTCAAGGTTGACTATATTCTAATTAAAAAGAATACAAAATTTTGACAGCAGTCAAATGAGAACAAATTTTATTTATATCTGCAGATCCTCAGCTAAGATAAATCTTTGGTTTTTTGTTGACTTAGATGAAATTACTTGTATGGCATTTGAAAACACTATCAGTATGCCACAATAGTTTTAAGACCTAGCCATTGGTGCTTTATCAGATACACATTACTCAAATTGAACTCAGTTGTCTAAAAATAATTGTCAAAGGAATCTTAAAGTGATTTGGTATTTAACTGTAATATGAACTGATTCAGCTCCTCAGTTCAGCTCCTATCCTGTCATACAGTAAGTTGGACATAAGATACATTGTATGGGTAGTAGATGTTTGTATTAAACAAGAATGCAGTGCAGGGGAAACCTTTCCTCCCTCCTTTCAAAAAAATCAGACAAAGCTCTCAGAGCAGTTTGTTGAATTCATTTTCCCCTTGCACATTCTCTCACGAGCTGTAGAACCCTTAATTTTGTCTCAGATTAATTGCACACAAATTTAGTCTTTCTTTTCCATTTATAGTTTGACAGGTAGCTTACCACAAGATGAGGAAATCTGAATGCCTGTAATGCTTATATGGGTCAGAGAAAAAAGTGTAGTTAGATGGAAAGTTCCTCTGGGATATTGCTGAGGGCAAGGTCAATATCTGACCTTCTTTATTAATGTCAAACTCTTTGCTTCTGGCAGCACTAGCACGTTTACCACCCCCTGTTTTATCAGAGGGAACTGCTGTATTCAAGAACATACAACAGCCTGTATGCTTTCAGTCCTATCAGCCCTTTCTTAAGTCCTCTAATTTGTGTATTTCCAGAGATGTCTGAAATCTGTTCCCCAACATTCATCTACTGAAAAATCACAAAAGGAGGACAAGTGGGACTTGATTTCTTAGTTCACTCAAGGTTTCAATTGCTTAGGGAACGACTGGTCACTCATGTCTTTATGCACTCAGGAAACAATGTAATCACACTTATTACAGCATCTGTTCCATTATTTTAAAAATCTCTGAACAACTGTATTTACTAAGGCTGATTTTAATTTTTGTTTCCCAGACAAAGAGATAATGTAGTTGGTGAACTGTGTGGAAACAGGTTACTCATGCAAGATTTACCACAAAGGCACAGTTAAAATCCAAAAGGAATGCAAGAGCTAAATTGCTCCATTTCTATAGCTACGTGTTGGATTTATTGCTGCTTACCTGAAAATCAATTGCTACACAAAATTGATTCAATAAAATTAAGCTGACTGAGCTTTCTGTGCTTGTGGGAAAACAGGTGGTGATGAGTCTGTTTCATTAACTACGGACTTTTGGGACATAGACACATTTGTTACTACAAAACACCATAAGAAAGTGGCTTTTGCCAAAATCTCCCTTCTTTCTAACTCATTGTACCACCATTTATATTACGGTGATGATAAACTATGAATTTCTTTTTGAGAGAGTTTCTGTACATCCTCATTTATCAGAGGATTTTATTAGCAGGACGATCTCTCAGAAGGCAGTGTGCATTTTTATAAACCAACTATAGTGTTCTTTGGAAGAGAAATCATATTCAAATGCAATGTCAAGATTAATTTAAGAAATGCTACTAATGGGGACATTTTTGTCTGGATTTCTTTAAGTATGTGTTTTGGAAGTTACTCAGAGGTGGGAAAGGAAAGAAAAAGTAAGAAGTGCTAGAGGTAGGTCGCCAATATGACATTAACCAGTAGAGAGGGAGATATTAATAACTGATCAGTGTAGGCACCTGTGCAAAAAGGGGGTTCAACACAAAATCCTTTCTAAATTGAGTATGTTGACCTATGCATTTTAGATTGAGAATCCCTCAAAAAACTAATTTTGGCGAGATATGTACATATTTTAAATAACAGGTCAGTAGTACCTTAAAGAGGCTTACATTATCTACATCAGTGATATCACTTCCATCAAAAGTTCATAAGATCCAGCACGTAGAATGCCCCCAAATCAGACAGAAATCCTACAAAGGGTTAAACAGTCATCACCACGAGCGTTCTTTATTTCAAAGTCATTACAGAGCTTTCAGACTTATAGAGAGTAACATTTATTTTTATTATGGTTAATTTTTTTAATTATACCTATATTTTTATACTGCCACAGTAGTATATAGTAGCATATCTTTTATGTTTAGACTAGCAGTTTTTTGCCCGCATGGGTATATTATATTGTGCAACCAATAGATTTGCAAATAGCGCACTAACAGCTCTTTACCTAAATGACAATGGTTTCAAGGCAAAGAAGAAAAAGAAAACCCACCTTTAGCTGTAAAATGTAATATAAGGTAGGAAGTAATCTCTGGAAAGAGTTGCACCAGAACATCTGACTGCTGACACTCAGTTATGAAGTTTGGGTATCCTTAAACTATACCCGCATCAAAAGATCAAAGGAAGACAAAAGAAAGGAATAAGATACATACACAGGCCCTCTCTCTTCAAGCTACATATTCTGCTATAGCATCTAAGTTTTCATTTGAACTGCCTTTCTATATTTCATCTATGCTTTTCTAGCATAAGTATCAGAGGGAATCAGTTTGGAAGTCAACATCCTTCTACTGCTTTTTTCCAGGTTTGGAAGGGAGACTTGTACATATTGAAAATCAAGAGCAAATTAAAAAACAGTTCTGAACTACACTGTGTTGAACTTTGTTATAAATCTTTCCAAACTCTTTCTTCTCTGCTGAATATCTTCCACCATACAGATCTGTAATGTTTTTTATTGAAAAAATAAAAATGAAAATAGCGAATATTTTAAAGTGATCTGGATGACAACCTGAGAAAACGGCTCCAGAACCTGAAAGACATTCTGTTAGTTTCCTGAAAATCAATCACTATCAGTTTGAGTTACCAGACTTACTGCATTCCATCTGGGATGAAAAAATGTTTAAATAGTAAACAATTAATGTTAGAAAACTGATCTGAATCAAATAGATTTACAGGAATTTATTAGAGGTACACATTATTTCCCACATTCAGGGAAGGTTTTTGCTGAAGACTTAATATATTTATATATATATGTCACTCCTTGCTCCTTCTGCCATAGCTAAAAATGCTTCAAAAATCAGAAAAAAAAAATTAATAAGTAACATTTTCAGCATGTATTACTTTGCTTATTATTTAAATATTTCTTTATTTTTCAACAATCCCTATTACCATTTGATATATATGGAAATCTTTTACTTTAAAACACACAGATTAAATTTTAACCGTATTTTTCTGATACAATGGGATGCATACTTTCACACCATATACCATTCTTATCTACATCAGACCCCCTCCAATAGCATGGCTTTAGGTTAGGGGCTAAAGGTCTGGATTGATCAGGGGAAAATTCTAAACATTAAGTCCTTCAAACATTGGACTAAAGGAGGTGTTTCAATTCATCATGCTACAAAGTATAATTTCAGAGGTCCTGTTCAGAGTTCTATAACACACAGGGGGATAAATGCTCATTATGCTGCCACGAATACCATATTGGAAGTTTTCTTTCATTTAGCATGGACTTCTGGAACTCTTCAATATAACTTCCTTATATTCCATAATGATAAAAAGCTGGGAAAGATGAGCTTGATATGTGATGATGCAAGTCTGCAAGAAAGCAGAAGAAAACTCACACACATCTTCTGGTGAAATGTTCCAAAATTTGGTGGAGTTTTTATGGAAAATGCTGTATTATTTACCTCTAGAATTATTTTTGCAATTTTATCATATTTCCTGAAGAAGAGGATCTATACTTTACAAAGAATGCTGGAGAAATGGGGTGACAGGAACCAAATGAAGTTCAATGAGAAGAAGTACAAAGCCCTGAACTAGTGGAGGCACAACACCATACACCAGTACATCCTTCCTCTCTGCTCAGCACTGGTGAGGCCACACGGGGAGAACCATGTCTAGTTCTGGGCTCCCCAGTACAAGAGAGATGGAGCAAGTCCAGCAAGGGGCCACAAAGATGATGAAGGGACTGGAGCATCTCTCCAGTGGAGAGAGGCTGAGAGAGCTGGGACTGTTCATCCTGGAGAAGAGGAGGCTCAGGGGGGGTTCTTATTAATGTATGGAAATACCTGAAGGGAGGGTGCAAAGAAGGCAGAGCCAGGCTCTTTCCAGTGGTGCCCAGTGACAAGACAAGAGGCGCTGGGCACAAGTTAAAACACCTGAAGTTCCCTCTGAACATCAGGCAACACTTTTTCACTGAGAGAGTGACCGAGCACTGGTACAGGTAGCCCAGGCAGGTTGTGGAGTGGAGTCTCCCTCCTTGGAGATATTCAAAAGCTGTCTGGACACAGTTCTGGGCAACTGTCTGTAGGTGTCTCTGGTTGAGCAGGGGCTTGGAACAGATGACCTTCAGAGGTCCCTTCCAACTTCAACCAGTCTGTGATCCTGTAAATACCAGCGAGGAGCTGTCAGGCCATCAGTTAAAAAATACAAGTTTCTGTACTCAAGAAATCATGGGAATCTTATTTTAGCTGTAGTGCAATGGTTACTATGCTACTTTTTGCAATGGTGTAAACTAAATTTTCCAGCGGAAGGTTCTAGGACATGCAGTGGTACCACAACAGCCCCAAAATCACTTCCTACAGCCCATCCCTCTGTTGTTCACTGCACCCTTCTCACCTTCTCACACTACAGTGGCTGCTGAGAGCTCACTGTTTCTGGGGCACCCCTCCACGACTATGTGTGGCTTTTTATCCATGGTGCTTCTTCCCAAAGACCAAGCTCAATATTATGCACCAGTTTAAGTTGTTATTTCAAGTGAAGGCCACCATGGGACAGTGGCAGACCCAGGCCTCCTCAGTTTGGCATTCACCACTGTTAACTGAAAACTCACTGGTGTTTCAGACACAGATCAGTATTCCCTAGAAAACATACAGTTCCTAAACACATGGGGAAAGAAGTATTCCAAATACAACCTTAATCATTGCTTCCTCCATTAGTGAATAAGCCTACAATCAAAGCTAAGTGGTGCAGAAAAATATGCAATAAATCATTTCAATACAGGAGAGGCCCTGGGTAATACGCAAAATATTGCATATATTCCAATCTCTTTAAGACTAGGATTCAAACATCATCCTGTATTGTAAATCAACAGGTAGTATTCTAGAGAACATTCTCATTAAGAGGAGTGTATTTCAGCCAAGACATTTTCCTATCACAACCACATCGAAGAAATCCATCTATCTACAACCAGAGCTTCAAGCCAAGGTAGGTCAGTTCCCTAAAAGCATCAGCAATGACGTTTCACCGCACCCCCTAGTGTCCAAGGACAGGCTTCTGTATGTCTAAAAGTGATTGTCTTGTAATCGTTCTTGTCTTTACATCAAATCATTTTCCAGCAGCCATAGCCAAACTCAGGACATTATAATAAAATACGTGAAGTGCAAGTGCTTTTTACTACAAAAGCCTTTTCATTTTTCACTTTATTCTGCAGTTTGTATTAAAATAGCATTTAGTACTTTCACTGCAAGATGGAAGCCTTCAGTGACTGCTTCTGAAAATAAGCACTGAAGAGTTACTCAAAAACCCACAACCTCATTAATAGTGTTAAGCCCAAGTACAAAAAGGTTTGAAAAATTAGGTTAGGGTGCAATATAAATCAGTTTTCTACAACTGCCGTAAGAACTGCTGTTCCAGCGGAACATAGCCACATGGTTTCTTCTTTTTCACATTTAAAATGGTAGCATATTACTGGGATTTAACAAAGAAGAAATGCAGGAAATGTTACTAATCAGAAATTTCTGTGCCATCTCTGTTTGCCCTAGACTTAAGAAACTTTTACTCTCTCCCTTCTGCAATGAGTATTAAATGTTATTTCTATGAGTCAGATGATGCAGCATGCAATAGGGCTTTGTCATCCCTACCTAAGAAGTGAAGTCAAAACAACTGTGCCACCTTCTCAATTAATGATGAAACAAAACAAAAGAGCTCCTCCGTTACATTTTACCACCACTCACATATTCAGACATATTTTCCTAGCACTCAGAAGCAGTAAGGCGTTTGATAAGAAATTTTGCCATGAAGAACACCACTGTACTAATTTAATCAAGTGATAGTAAATATTTCATATGAATAAGTGTAAATAAGAATTACATAATACCATAATCCTGTGGTTTAAACATTCATCTTCAATAAAGAACAACAGTGCTTCTAGATCAGTAGAGAGAAGTTTTAAGCTCACACTGTCCAGTATTTTAAGCAGTCCTTTACAGCATTATTTTACAGTGTGAAATCTGTTCACATCAAGTCACAGTGACTTCATTTTATGTTCATGTTACACAGGTCCAACGCAATATGGAATCTGACACTATGGAAAGTTCTTGTACCAATTGCAGATTTACTGATGGTCTTCATTTTATTTAGATAAATGTAAGTAAACCCAAATACATTAAGTCATACTACTACAAAATAAGAGACAGGTCAGGCCCTAATCCCACCTGTAGCTGAATTTAAGTTTGCATCCATGTGAGTGTAAATGGAATTGGGTTCCTGAAGACAAGTTGGAAGAAGGGTTATAAAATCCCACACACAGCTGATGCAGAACTGTATTCTGTTCTCCTTTATTCTATTCTAAAGAGTGCTTTTCATTTTTTTTTTTTTTTTTTGCAGAAGATGCTTCAGAAATTGTCCAAGTTTAACATTTCTTGTGTTAACGTATTTCAGATATAATAATGTTTCTAAAAATAAAAACATCACATAACATACCTCTGTCGGCAACTGAATAAAAATGATAGCTAGTTTATTTAAAGATGCCTAGCACAAAATATAAAATGCATAGTTGATATAGTATCAAAACATGTTTTACTTCAGACTTAATCTGCTGAAGTAGCTTGGTTTCATTATTAAAAACATGTCTAATAGAATGGTACCAGCTTTTGGCCTTTAATTCACTCAGCTTAGGAGATCCACAGAGTAAGTCAGAAAAAGAAAACCAAAAACAAAAAACAGGAGATATTCTCAGGGGGTTATTGCCTTGGAAACTGCAGCACAGCCAACTACAGTTTCTTGGAGAAAGATTCCTATACAAATACATTTGTTCAATTAATTGTTTAGCATAACTGCATTTTATTTCTTTCCATACTGTATGCTATGAATAGAGAGATCTGCCTAGACAGCACAGAGCAATGTAGACCTATTCTTCATTTTGCCTTAATGGCATTTCTATGTGCCAGCAGATCTGAGCCAGAAAATGTACAGCCGCGTCCGCTATATTTGAAAAACCTTACTTGCTTTCTGTACACATCACATGATTATTCACAGAATTAATATATCTTTAGTATTTTTTATAAAAAGGAAAAACTACTTAATGTAAGAGTATTTGCATTTAACGTTCTCAATGGGAAGTGCATATTTGAATGTTGTGTTTGCTGAATAAACCATATCTAAAGGCTATGAAGGTGCATGTTCCATTAATCAAAGCTACAAGCAGGTCTCACAGATGTGTGTACTTAAATTTCTGAGCTATAACAAAGCAGAAGGCACAATTACTTACCCTCTCTGTATTTCATGGTATCAAATAAGACTAGCATAAATTCCTTGAATCTAGAGGAATTTAATTTATATCCTAGTCTTTGGGATCAACCTCTTGGTGCTAAGCTAAGGCAAGGAGAAAGGAAAAAAAACTACAACTCACACTTTTGGAAAGCCAGAATGAGCCATTCTCCAGTTTGGGGACCATGGTTAAAAACTGATCTTATTTGAAATATTATTGCCCTGCTATCTCTCTGCTACTACGTTTAGTTCAGATTATGTTTGCAGTTGCATCTCATTGCACTTGAGAGATGACAAATAAGATTTATGCCCTTATGTTTACTTCAGAGTAAACAAACATCTACTGACAAAAAGGATTCACGCATTGAAGAATAAAAGAGGTAAAATCTGTTTTCTGATCACGACACTAACACTAAACTGAACAGTATCAAAACCAGCTGAGATGTATACAGCTACAGTACATTGCCAGAACTATCATAACTCCTCTTTACATTAATGTGCACCTAGCAGAGTTCCTCCCTAGCAATGTCCTTTAAACATTCTCCAGATTAACAACTACCCTCTCCTATTCACCATCTCAAAGCTACTTGACCTTGGTAAGAGGTATTTGGAATACGAGTCATCAACAGCACTACAGAAGCATAACTGAAAAATATGCAAACTGAAACAGCAGCTGCAGATACCAAAACCAGACATATTCCAAGAATCCCTCTATTTGCTTCCTAGCCCTTAAAAGGAAGGTGAGAGTTCAACCGTTCATCACAGTATGGATCCACATGCATTTCAACATCAACTTAGTTAAAAATGTTATTTCACCACTTACAGTATGAAAGAACAAACAAGTCCCCGGTTCAAAGTAAACTTCAATCTTGGTATCATCTCCCTATTTCTAGGAATCTGTGTTCATATCTGCATAAAGTGTTACGGCATTTTAAGTTGCAAGTACCAGGACTGAGTACTGCAGGATCTGAAGGCTTCAGAGCTGACAGCTGTTCTTCTCTGTAGCCCCCTGTTTACAGGTATTTTTACATTATCTAGCTTGATTGAACTAATTAAGGTTTGTATGCATCACCCTTGAATAAAATTGTTCACTTCTATCAAGGCAATATACTTTGAAAAGCTTAAAGGGGTAACCATAGCCCAGGAGAGGGGAGTGAGGGAGGACTTAAAAAAAATCCTGGAATTTTTAAGTTTTATCTGTAGTCACTGAAAAGCAAGTTCCGTAACCACAGGTATTTAGTTTATATATAACATAGTTTTCTTCCACTCTTGAGCATTTAATCTGAACAGTGTTATCTGACTTCCAAGAGCTGTGGATTCACAAGTCAAACTCTTGATCTTTTACTCAAAGATCTCAAAAGAGATCTTTTACTCAAAACAAGATAGAAGGTACACATGTACCTCTCAATCTGTTTGGTAACTGCACTGGATGCCAAATTCAATTTAAAAATTTGAATTATTTGTGACATTTTATTGAAACAGTTCAAGAAGCCAAATCAAATTAAATATTGTGCACTTAAAAGACCATATTTGGAATATTATGTCCAGTTTTGCCCTCCCCAGAACAAGAAAGACATTGACATACTGGAGAGTCCAAGGGAGGTCACCAAGGTGGTCAAGGTCTGGAACACACAATGTGTGAGCAGAGGCTGTACGTATCACTGGCACCTGAATATATGTCCAAAATTACAAACAGAATGCAAAAACAGGGGGCTAAGTCCCAAAAGTCTTTAGGTTTATTATTCTGAGTGAGGAGTGTCTAAAAAGTGCCAGAAAAAGAGGTCTTGTGTCAACTCTCCCTAGTAACAGCAGATAAAAGTCCCCACTCACTTTTTTTCATTGAGCCAGCTGATTTCTACTGTTAAGAGCAGAGTTTTTCTATTGAAAGCAGAGCAGTAGCCCAGATCATCTGAGATACTTAACCTTGGGCAGTCACATAAGTCACTTCTATTAAAAACACACACACCCTAAAACGTCCACCTTAAGTGCTGCCTTCTCTGAACCTACATAAATTTATTGCTGAGTGATATGTCACAATTAATGAGTTACTCTTATTGTAATGACATTTGTAATTAAGAAACTTCTGAATGCTAGCATTTAAAATCAGTGAGAGTCAGCACCTTATTCTTCATCTACCTCTTCTGAATTTCTCTTATACACAACATTCTTAGGAAAGTAAGAGCACAGCTATTTGTATTTTCAAAAAGTGTATTTAACAAAAGTAGGAGTGAGGAACTTAGCTGTACGAGGAGACTCATCTCTAATTCTGTGCATTTTACAACATTGCAACTGATCTAGCAAATGTCAGTAACACTAATTAGATTTCACCTCTTCCTTCCCTAGACAGGAAAATAGGTAAAACTATCAAACTGATAGTTAATGATCCATTCCTTGTTATAATTTCACCTTTTTTCTTTTTAAACAGCTTTGACAAAAAACCCAAAACACTGCAAGAGTTTTTCACAATGGGAAAGCTGCAAGACAACCTTCCTTAACTCCAGGGCAACAAAGGACTGTTTGCTTGCCCATCAAAATTTATACACTTAGGTACACACACTGATTTAGCAAAAGGAGAGAAAAAGTCAGGAATGGAGGATGATACAAAACTGCACATTTCAGAAAATTTGTGCAGTGAAGACTGACAGAATCCAGTAACCAATGCTGTGTAAACTCACTGGTATAGCCTTAGTCATTCCTCCTATCTAATACTGAACCACTAAACCTCCTGGAAAAGACAAATGAGAGACAACACCTCATCCAGGTAGAGATGACAAAGAATTTATACAGGTTCAAGAGAAGAATTGAAGGTTTTTGAACAAGGTCTTCTGAAGGTTAGTAACAAAACAAACTACAGACTTATGACTTCCCTGAAGCTGAGGAATACCCAGTACGAGGGTACTCTAACAGGGGAAGAAGACAGAGGAGAGTATCACATGCACAAGCTCCTTTTAGTCCTCCCTGGGTATCCATCTGTGGCCTCTAATCAGTGACAGACTCTTGAGGCAGACAGTCACTTGGTCTGAACCAGTAGAGTTACTCCTATGTGTTGATTTTTAGCTATGTAGGCAAAAACCTGATTGTCTCATCTCTGAGGAGAATTAAGTAACTCAGTTTTGTGCTTACTACCTATAGCAACAATTCCAGCTCCATGAAAGAGGTGGAACTGGTAAACAACTTTAGAGAAGAGCTGATCTCATCATGGCTATACTTCAATTGCTGGAGGAGGGTATTGGTTCATGAACAGTATTTCTCAGGTAAAAATAGCACTACAGCTTCCCGGCACACACTCCAGAGACATTAATCACCTGCAGAATCCCAGCCTAATAAACAGCCTGACTTTGGTCAAAATAGCAGTGCAACCACCTTGTTATTTTTCAGGGACAGGGTTGTAGCATGTGTTCTTTCTTTTTTAAGAACAACAGGACAAAAGAAGACAAGAGAAACTCACAGGTATATTCCAAGTGGCTTGATTTATAGCAGCTCTAGTCTTTAATCACAATCTGGATCTCTAAAGCATGAGTTTGCATTAAGTTTTGTGCTACTGCTCAGCTTTTCCACATCTCCATTCTTTATATTTTTAATGGAATGACTAAGAGCATTCTTGCAGAATTTTCACTTTGCTCAGGTCAGAAAACATAGGGTTATCACTGCTTTCAGCATCTGCCGGCCCCTGTTCTGGTCTCTGTCAACATTAATTAGGCAGAATTCATCTGCAGGAGGTATTTCAATCAAGAAACACAGAGCTTGCCTTCTTGTTAGCAGCAGGGCTCTCTAGGCAACTCTAAGAGCATTCAGACATTAAAATAGGGATAGGAATAGAAAACCATTGGAAAAAAATAAAGCAGGGCATGGTGTTCAGAAAGGTAAAGAAGTTCACACTTGTAATACCTAATATTTCAGAAACATTTGAACAGGCAAGGCTCCTGGTCATGCAGTGAAACCATGACATCGTAAGTTAATAAAGGCAGTTGACTACATACAAATTGTCATTAAAAAGCAGTAAAAAATAAATTTTACATATAGCTATCCTTGCCAGGATAACTGCCTATGACATGAAATACTGTTGTCCAAACAAGGATATAAGGCCAGAATGTAATGCCAGACAATACTAAACCAGAAATATGAAAGCTAAGCTGTATACTTAATGCTTCTTCTCCATAACATTTGAGGATAATACATGAGGCCACTGTCCAGTGAATGTGTAATTTTTGTGTACAGGAAAACTGACAGTATTTCTATGTGCTTCTGGCAACATTTCAACTGTGTATTAAAGGAACTAATCATATGTATCTGTGACTTCTTGAAACTTTGGACTCAAGAGTACAGCACCATTTTAAACACTATATAAAAGAAGTACAAACAGACATATTTTGAAGCAAGGTGTTTTCAACCTGGAAAAAACCCGAAAACCAAGTAATATTATTTTTAGAATTACAGCTCTTTATCTAACTTGACAACAAGGCTTGATTTCTTATCTGTTTAGTGAACGAAGAGCTAATAAGGTTGTTATATTTTGCACAATAAATTTTAGGTGCTAGTAATTCTCCATCTAATAGCTGAACAAGAACTTGAAAATTACTTTATGTATAGTGTGAATGAACTGGAAACAAATCTGTGTTCTTAATATTTTACTCATTGCCTGAGGAACTACAGGTTGAAAAGTTTCAAAATATGCAGAGCTACCAAAAGAATGTACATCTTACACATGCAGCTCCTCACATTCACTTACCTCACTTTGCATGCATGCAAAACAAACCGTAAGATTTATATTGCAAGTGGCAGTTCATTTTTGCACACATTTACAGCAGCTTTGCCATTAAATTACAGATCCATTCATTTTATTGGAGCCTAACATTACAAGCACTGTCAGCCTCTTAGTGAAGAGACAGGGACACCTTATATTCTTGTAGCACACACTTAACCTGGGATTTTAATTTTGATCTGTGTTTCATCCGAATACTTGAGATGAGATTGCTTACACTCTAAGAAGCATTGTTTACCTCCATGGACACATAATTTCAGTAGATGCTAAATACGATTCCTATTATCTAGAAAGTGTTGAATATAGAATTCTTTCAACACAAGAACTGTAAGAAATCACAAGTACTAGTATGAGCCAAGAAAAGATTTAAGATATGATTTAAGGGTGAGAGTAAGTAGGGCAAAATACCTGAATCCGGGTGATGGAAGAAATGGCGTTTCCTTTGAAATACAAGAGTAGGACTTCTTATCTATCCAGTTCTATGAATGCTTACTTCCTCACATCTGTTAACCATTAAGTAGGACTGAGACTGGAAAAAAATACCCTAGGGTGAGGAAGAAATTAAGAAAGTAGGTAGGTGGATTGCCAGTACCAGCTTGGACTAAGAGAACACATTCAGTAGCATTGGGGTAGTGGGGTAGGCTAGCATTAGGCTTTGTGGGTAAGGCAAGGAATCAGACTAGAAACAGTTAACGCACAAATTCAGGAGAAGACAACCAGTATGACAATTTGTACTTCAACTAAGAGATGTAAGGTGCAATCATTACAAGACAAGGACTGGTAAAAACCTGATGAGATGAACTGACAGTTGCAAGCAGCATGAGTCACCAGGATATTATAAATGCCGCTGTTTGCCTCACATCTTGAGATCAGTGGCAACAATTAAAGGTTAAGACTGTAAGTACCTTTTGGGTTCATATGATGGGAGGAAGTCCCAGAGAAAGGTCAGCTCTAATCTGATTTATGGGCTGTGCTACAAGAAGCCTGAGAACTAGTTTTTTTCAGTTCCCACTCTAACATAAGTGAGGGAACACAGCAAGGGAATTCAGAAGGCATTGCCATGTAGTGACTACCTCTGTAAGCACAGTGCATGAAGCTAAACTTAAATGTGGTGTGGCAGGTTGTTGCAAAATTAGAGCTAAAGAGAAGGCCTGTATATGGATTTAGGTCTGGGAGTCAGTTCAAAGCAAAGAGCTAAAGAAAAAGTGGGTTGAGAAAATCTGGCAGAGTAGCAGGGAGACTAGCACAGACATTGGAAAAAAAAAAAGCAACAGCCCAGACAACAAAAAAATTCACTGGTCTAAAGCTGCAAACAACCGGACTTCACCTCATCTTATATGGAGAGCAAGTTCTTGTACAGAGACATTTGACTAATTCGACTTAAGTTCCCAGATCCACCAAGACCCTGCTACAAAGAACAGTGAGGGACTTTCCCTGAGGGACCTGAGGAGGCTCCTGCCTGGACTACACCTCTCAGCATGCCACTCACTGCAGTGGTAGTTGGCATTAAAAGTAGCAAAAAGTTACTTTCCCCTTAAAACTGCTGGGTTGAAGCTATAAATACACTCCAGGATAAGATCTCTAGAGCAGAACGCTACCATTTGTAATTGAATGGTCACTTTTCAGAATTGAATGCTTTAAAACCACATCGACCAGTTTTAACTATGTTAATACACAGTTTGCCCCACTTAGAACTGCCAAGAGGACAGTTTTAAGCTGTTGTGTGGTTTCAGCACATCCACCAGCCTTTACAGACAGCTGAATTCAGCTGCCCAATTATGCTGCTTTGCAATTACAGTAAAGTCACAAATAGATGCTGGTATTTTTTAACTCGAGCTTTTAGCAAAAAGCTAGTTAACATTTACAGAGAAAATAATGGATTACATAGCAATATAATATCAAATATAATGAAATACTGCACTAATATGCTAATATGCTATGTTAGTGTGGTGGGTTGACACTGTCTGGATACCAGGTGCCCACCAAAGCTGCTCTATCACTCCCCCTGCTCAGCTACACAGGAGAGAGAAAATATAATGAAAGGCTCATGGGTCAAGATAGGGACAGAAATCATTCACCAATTACCATCATAACAGGCAAAACAGACTCAACTTGGGGAAATTAATTTAATTTATTGCAAATCAAACCAGAGAAGGATAATGAAAAGTAAAACAAAATCTTAAAACACCTTCGCCTGACCCCTCCCTTCTTCCCAGGCTTAGCTTTTCTTCCGATTTTCTATGTTCTCCCCCTGAGGGGGAAAGGGGGATGGAGAATGGAGGTTGGGGTCAGTTCCTCACACTGTTTCTGCTGCTCCTTCCCCCTCACGGGGAGGACTCACACACTCTTCCCCCGCACCAGCATGGGGTCCCTCTCACAGGAGACAGTTCTCCACAAACTTCTCCAGCGTGAGTCCTTCCCATGGACTATGGTTCACGAACTGCTCCAGCATGGGCCCCTTCCATGTCCTTCAGGAACAGACTGCTCCAGCGTGGTCTCTGCAGAGTTGTTTCTCTCACATATTCTGAACCCTCTCTCCAGCTGCAAAATGCACAGATGAGTTTTTAGACTGTCTCAGAAAATCTCCATAAATTTACATATATTTACAAATTATAAAAGTAAATTTAAAACCTTGTTAGTAGAAAAACTAATTAAGTTTTCATTTAGTAAAGGCTTAACCTTATCTCTTGGTCTAGTGTAAAAAAATTCCCAAGATACTGTTTCTGTCTTTCACATTAAACAAAGAGAGTACGAAGGATGGGTTAGCCCTTCATATATTTTCATATATTATGCTAATTGTATTGGGTTTGCACAGCCAGCTTTTGGCAGCAGGGGGGCATAAGCAGGGTGGCTTCTGTGAGAAGCTGCCAGAAACTTCTCCTGTGTCCAACAAAGCCAGTGCCAGATGGACCCGCCGCTGGCCAAGGCCAAGTCAATCAGTAATGATGTAAGGCCTCTGTGATAACATAATTAAGAAAGGGAAGAGAAAATAACCCCTGTGCATCCAACCTTCATACTACAATAGGAAGGAAAACAAACTAGTCACATTTATGACTTCTCCATATCAGTTCTGAATGTTTGTAGGTAAAGTCATACTGAAACTAGAGGTAGGCTATCGAGCTATTTACACAAGGAAAGAGTTCCAACATGGCTTTGCTGATATGGAAAATGTAAAGAAATCTCAACTTTGTCTTAGCTAACACTGGATTGACGGCATGTACCTAGCACTAAAAACAATTATTTTCCCTTCAGAGAAATTACAATAAACAAATTATATTTAAAAAGAGGAAAAACAAGGTGACAGACTTACAATAATTGATTCTGTTGATTGTGCATGGTTTGTTGATTCAAGTGCATATTGTAATCAATTGCTGTGAAAAAAAATCTCACTCTGTAGACAGGGTAGGTCTGTTCAAACCACTTGGTAGCATACATATACAAGTGCTGCTGGAACTGCTCCAGATCAAATGCAGGTCTTAATGAAAACAAATACAGTTTGATTTTAAGAAAAATTTTGACATTACTTAGCATATCAGGAACACTTTCACCATATTAAAATATTTATTAATAAAACAGCAGTAGAAGTTCTTATCAATTTAATATTTTTCCTTAAGGTTACTCTAGAATTAAAATCGAAGTAGCTTAAATTGTTATGTAACTTCATACTATGCAAAAAAGAGAATGAATAATTCAGCACACTAGATAATTTTTTCTTGGCACATCAATTGCATTTACTTCTAACAAGAAGGGAAGAGAATTAATTTGTAGAAACACAGAGGAAGTAATATCCACAAATGAAGTCCATTATACCTAAACTATAGAAAGTACGGGATGTTTCTCAGAAACTTTTTATCCAAAAATTTTCAGCATATTTCAGTGTGAGGTTTGCTTCTGTTCCTTTTCTCTTTCATCCATTTGAGGACCATGTTCGCACTGCGCCTCAATGATGCCATTTTCACTAGACCACTGATATTCGCTGATCACGTGGTGAACTGAGCCACACCACAATTTTAAGAAACTATTATAATAAAACATAATTTATTGCAGTAAAAACATTATATTAGATTATTAAATTTTGACGCAGTAATAACTTGCAATGAATTTTTCACAAGAACTAGCTTCCTTGCACCAAAACCAGAAATAACTGACAATGTTTGAGCACCACTGTAACAGCGTCATGGGAGAACTGCTGAGAGGAGTCATCACTGTGGGGTTAACCAAAGGTTTTATTAAACATCAATTAAATGGCAGTCAAAGAATCTACTACTTACTATATGTAAAAGAGTTTGTTTATATACAATATACTTTTAGATGATCTCTCGTCGTAGGCATCAGATGCCAGGTGAGGGGTCTCTCAGGCTCGAGGGTAACCTTGAGAGGCGTTCCTGCTCAAGAGGAGGTGGCTGTGCAGCCTGCTGCCATGCCGGAGAGCTGAGTGGGCTCTGGTGGCTGCAGGTATTTGTAGCGTAAAGTGATTGGCTTGTAGTCAAACTCCCCCTTGGTCTAGGCACAGGTGTGCAACTGTAGCAATTTTTAGTTCCATCTAGTTCCAGCTCAGAGGGGTATAGTGGTTTTGGCTCAGTGTTAGTTCCTAATAAGATGTGACTTAAACCAAGTTTGTCAGGTTTGCACAACAGGATTGATTTCAGTCAGGATTATTTGTCAGTGACGCACCGAAGTACCATTAACTCAGTCAGAACGGACCCCCATTGTAAACACGCAGTGACAATCTTTCTGTCTGCTAGCCTGAAAAGCAAATGTATGCAGAACTATTAAGTATAAAACTATATATACATATGCCTTATTTTTTATGTTAAAGACACATCACTGATAAATCTGAAGACTGATGCTTTCTGTTTTATGAAAAAAATGTGCTGTGTCTTCCTACAGTTGTACCATAGCTGTCAAATTCCCAAATGATCTTTGTAAAAAATAGCAAAGCAAGGACAGTGGCGATGCAATTCTCCTCCTGTTGGCCAAGTATGGTGGCCTATTTAGAAATACCTTAGCCAGCAGGAAACCCCTAAGACTGATATACCGACTTTTCCTTGCGCTTGTTTCTACCATCCCAAAGTGGGGGACAATTAGTACCAACTGTGAGGGGTTTTCATGCAAAATATGATACTTAAATCAACAGCAGAACAAACCAAGATCACCGTGCACATTTTGCAAAGGTGGCAATGAAGACATTAACAATTATATTTCACACTTGGTGAACTGGTAAATTGAAAGATTCTAGCCTTTTAGTTATTTATTAAGGCAAGCTTAATGTATTAGAAGTTTGTTACATCACTTTAGACAGCTACAAGGACATAGTATTCTGTATGACTGTGACAGTTCCGCTGGACTAGCCCTTGGCCAGCAGCCAACACAGCCATTCACCCACTTCCCCCCGACCCCCAGGGGACAGGGGGGAGGATTGGGGGGCAAGGATAAGGAGGCTTGTAGGTTGAGATAAGAACAGTTTAATAATAGAGAGAAAACTTAAAATAATACTATATTAAAACAGTAGAGATAATGATAACAGCAACATAATATGCAAATGAGTGACACCCAATGTTATA
>NW_010325289.1:0-3634 GCF_000700745.2 Antrostomus carolinensis | reverse complement strand
GGAAGAGCGAGAGCCTGAGTGAGAGCCAGAGAGAGAGGGAAGAGGAAGAGACCCTCACTAATATACTGGACATGACGTGATATAAGGAATACCCCATTGGCATATCTAACTGTCAATTAAGTTTATTAATTTAAATATTCTTCACCCCCCTTAAATCTGGTGCTTGGGGACTAACAGAACACAAAGTCCTGCACTTCCAGTGCCAAAAATATAAACACTGGTACATTATCAATGTCTCTCTCACAGCCAGTCCCAGGCTGGAAAGACAGCACAATTCTAGCTACTGAGAAAGAAACCCAGCTCTATTTCAGCTGAAAACCAGGACATCATCACAGAAGGACTACCTCTATCAAATTGTTTCCAAGATTTCTGACACCTCCCAGATGTCATAGGAATGGAATACTCAGGGAAATTTCTGCGGATGACATATATTTAATTTTAGATTATTTAATTGTGGTGTATTTTCTACAGTTTATTCTTATGGCCCATGTCAAATTTAAGAAAATAATATTTTCTGAAATAATCTATAATAATTACCCCCAAATTACAGGAAGTAAGCATGCTTGGCTGACAAGTCAATAATCACTTTGAAAAGCTACTGTACACTGTCACATGCAATGTTAATACCAATGCTTGCCTTACAAGCTTTGACAATGTGAATAAGTACCTGAAGTATTCAATTTAAATACATTTTATTATGCTACTTAAATAAGAATAGCAATTTAACATTCAGCCCTCTTCAAAAGACATCATACACAGTATATTTTCAGTTAACTACACTATTCTAAATATCTACTTTTGCAACTTTTAAGTACATTAGTAGTTTTGTAACAATTTTCAGTACTTTCAGAACAGTTATGACACTTCTGTTACGTTGTTATGAATGATTTTCACTAGTATCCAATACTAAATCTAAAAAAAAAACCAACCAAACCGGAAACAAACAAAAAAATAGACTTTTAATACATTGAGTCATTTTGGTATCATTAACGACATTTTAAAGGTGTTTCTTTTAGGTCTAATTCACCAAAACCTCTTTATGGAATTCAAACTTCTTAAGAGATTTGAAACAAATCTGTACACCGAACAAATTGCACAGGACAAAGTGAGAAGGCAGTGAGCCTGAAAAGGTATTCTGTCAAATACATAAAGCTGGCTTATTCATTTTGAGCAATGCAAATGGGCATAAATGAACAATTCTGGGTTACACTGACTATAACAATCAAAGCTATTTTGAAAAAAGCAATTTGGATTCTTTAGTTAAAAATATCTCCCAGTGCCCACCAAGAGCTGTGATACCTTACCTCATATTTGTATTTTTACTTATTTGACAACCAGAATGCAACAGCTTGCTTGAATAATTTCAGACACCATTCATCATAGAACAGCATCTGTACAGTCTATAAGGTGAATCAAAATCAGCAACAGCACAGCCATATAACCCAATTATAGCATTATTTAGTTCAATTTTTTCCACTGAATATATGGCTATTAAAAAACCTCCATAAAATCTCCCATTCTGTGATTCTGTGATATCTAATTAGTTTTCTAATTTGGAGTTTAACACTCTGAACCTTCAAATAAATCTGTGGAGGCCCAGGTTTGTGAAAGACTAAAATATTTTAATATAACAATCACATTTCAAGTGCCACATGACCTTAAAGGCTCTTGTCTTCTCCTTATTTATAAATAAATAAATAAATTACTGAGTTGAAGCCCAAACCAGAATTAAAGCATCATTCATTTTCTCAACAAATGCAACAGAGCAGACCAATTCTTCAGTACTTTGATGATGGTATTTTAGACTTACCTCATATGCTATTGCACCCTCTTTTTTTTTCTGGGCATGCACTGAAGTGAAAAGAACTACTGAAAGAAAAAAACAAAACAAAACCAAACCTATGTGAATTCAACATTTACAAAGCTATTGCAATAAACCACTTTCTCAGAATCCTAGGAAAGTTTTGCCAAGTATGTTGTACTGGACCCAACTGGAGCTGCTAACACAATGCGTGCTGTGTTATCTTTTGCTTGCAAAGGCTTTCAGTTCAGAATTCTGCAGCTAGAGGCCTGCCACGTGACAGCCCAAAGACATCCTCACTTCGGCTACCTACATAAATCAGTCCTAGAGCAAAGTAACAAGTCTACAGTCCAAAAGGTAACATTATAATGGTGAAAAAAAGAAAGTCACAGGAATTGGAAATGCAGGAAATAATGGATTCTAGTTTCAGGGTACATATTCTATATAACCATTAATCAGAGCAATACGAGTCTAAACTTGCATTCGTAGTAAGTGAAAACTAAAATAAAGCATGCATGTAGAAAAATATAGCAGCGAGGTTAAAGAGGTGTTAACACCTAAAAGTATTATTTCAGGGAATATGTAGAAAACAACATAAAAAATCACGAAGTTGCTGCTGAAGAGGTTTCTGACACATCATCTTCAGCTTTTAACACTGAACTTCCATCGGTGTCTTCTTTCACTTGGGATTCCTTGCAGACATCACCTCTGTGTTTGTATTATATTTGCCATACGAACAAATACGACAAAATTTAACTACCAAAGAGGCAAGAACAAACATGAAACATAACCCTGCTTTAAGGTTAGGTTAATTACAAATCCAGAAAAAAATTGGCAACTTCAGCATGTGAGAACTTACTCAGTATTTCTCTAAGGGATGTCCTCCTTTTTATTTGTTCTTTTATACATATCTTTGACTGAGCTTTTCTTCTCTGCAGACTCTTCCCCCTCCCCCTTTTTTTTTTTCTTCTCATTTTTGGGTCAACAAGGCCTTCCTGGTGATGGTGAAGGTAATGATGAAGCAGATCAACGATGCTGCAAGCTTTCAAATGAGAGACAACCAAATTATGCTTCGTTAAGGCTTTCTAAAACAACCTGTTTTGCAATAGTACATTAATTTCTAAATGACAACCAAACACAGCACTTATGGTTCAGAATTAGAATCAGATAAGCGCACCACACCCATCCCTCTCTGAAGTCAGTGGAAAGCTATACACCTGTGCTTAGTTTTTAAAGCTAGGTGGCTTAACATCTAGTATTAGTATTAAAGTAATAAAGGTATAAACTTCTAGTTTCACATCGACGTTAACTATTGCTGCTGGTTTTGCTTGTTTATCTGTCAATAAGGGAACGTCAGATGGGAAGTAAGTGCCGTTCGAGTGTGACAGAAGCCCACAACGCAGAGGGTACCTGTCCTCAGAGGGATTTAACGGTGTCGGGGACACTTCAAGCGCCCCCAGCCCCGTCCCGACCCCTTTGAACGGCACCATGAGGGGACCCTGCTGAGCTCCGACGGTCGAGACCCCCGAACAAGGGCTCGGCCTCAGCTGACAGGCGGAGGCGTAGGGGCCGCGCCCTCCCGTGCGCGGACACCGGCCGTCGGGTCTCCCCGCGTCCGCCAGTTTTGCCCCGCCCCCGATCGCCTCGCTTCGGAACGAGTTTCCCGCCGGAGGAAAGCCCGTCGCTTGGGCAAACGCCCGGAGCCATGTTACAACCGACACCCCGTGCTCCTGGGGCCCGGCAGGGCCCTTTCCGAGGGAGAAGCGGGACTGCGGGCGCCGTACGCGCCGCGGAAGGCGCTGAGGCGTGACAGAGGGACGGACGCCGGGCCCC
>NW_010325288.1:0-1649 GCF_000700745.2 Antrostomus carolinensis | reverse complement strand
TCCCGAGACATTGCCAGTGATGTGAGTACACAGGAGCCTTTGGCACCTTGCTCTTCTCAGTCTTACTTGACATGTTCAGAAAGATGCAGGGGCAAAAGTCATAATATTCTAGAATCATGGAATGGTTTGGGTTGGACGGGACCTTAAAGCTCATCCAATTACAACCTCTCTGCCTTGAGCAGGGACACCTTCCACTAGACCAGGTTACTCAGAGGCCCATCCATTCTATCCTTGAACACTTCCATGGATGGGGCATCCACAACTTCTCTGGGCCTCCTGTTTCGGTGCCTCACCACCAACACAGTAAGGAATTTCTTTGTACTATTTAATCTAAATGTACACTCCTTCAGTTTAAAACCATTATCCCTCATCCTATCACTACACTCCCTGATAGTCTCTCCCCATCTTTCCTGTAGGCCCCCTTTAAGAACTAGAAGGCCTCTGTAATGTCTTGCTGGAGCCTTTTCTTCTCTAGGGTAAAAAACCCCAACTCTCTCAGCCTGTCCTCATAGGGGAGGTGCTACTGCCCCCTGATCACCTTAATGGAGACAGAGCAGGTCCTTGTCCTCCTTATGTTGGCCCCAGAGCTGAACTCAGTACTCCAAGTGGGATCTCACCAGAGCAGAGCAGAGGAGGAGAATCTGCCGCCTTGACCTCCTGGATACCCTTCTTTTGATAGAGCCCAGGATATGGTTGGCTTCCTGGGCTGTGAGCACACGTTACCAGCTCATATTCACTTTTTCATCCACCAGTACCCCCAAGTCCTTCTCCGCAGTGCTGCTTTCAATCCACTCATAGCCCAGCCTGTACCAATGTTTGGAATTTCCTTAACCCACGTGCAGGACCTTGCACTTGACCTTCTTGAACTTCATGAGGTTCACATGGGCCACCTTTCTAGCCTGCCAAGCTCCTGCCAAGGACATCCCTTCCCTCTAGAATATCAACTACATAATTCACCTTGTTGTCATCCACAAACTTGCTGAGGGAGCACTCAATCCCACTGTCCTGTCCCTGACAAAGATTTTAAATAATACTGGTCCCAATATGGCCCCCAAGGGACACCATTCATCACTGGTCTCTACCAAGACATTGAGCCATTGACCACAACTCTTTGAGTGCAGCCATCCAGACAATTCCTTAGATACCGAGAGGTCCACTCATCAAATCCATATCTTTTAATTTTAAATACAAGGATGTTGTGTGGGACAGTATCAAATGCTTTGCACAAGTTCTGGTAGATACTGTCTGTCACTCTTCCTTTATCCACCAGTGCTGTAACCCTGTCGTAGAAGGCCACCAAATTCGCCTTGCACGATTTGCCCTTAGTTGAAACCATGTTGGCTGTCACCAATCACCTCTGTTTCCATGTGCATTAATGTAGTCTCTAGGAGGATCTGCTCCATGATCTTGCTGGGCACAGAGGTGAGACTGACTAGCTTGTAGTCCCCAAGTCTCCCTTGTTTTTCCCTTTTTAAAAATGAGGGTTATGTTTCCCCTTTTCTAGTCTTTGAGACCTTCACTGGTCTGCCATGACTTTTCAAATATGATGAATGTGGGCGGTCTGCCATGACTTTTCAAATATGATGAATGCGGGCTTAGCAACTTCATCTGCCAGTTTCCTCAGGACCCTTGGGTACATCTCATCAGGT
>NW_010325287.1:0-4898 GCF_000700745.2 Antrostomus carolinensis | reverse complement strand
GCAGCGCGGTACCTGGGGTTTCTGCTCCTGCAGTGGGTCTGTGTGCCCCAGCCACCCGCCTTCTGCAGCCCCCGGCCACCGACACCAACGCGCCCAGGGTTGTGGCACTGCTGCTCTTCTCCAGGCAGCACATCTTGTTCCATCTGCAGGTTTTGTCTGTGTAGAAAGAAAAACGCAGCCATTTGTCCCCGATTTTTCCCCTACCCGAGGGTGGCAGTCAGGCTGCCGGCCATGTCAGGTTCCCGCCGTCCCTGTGCTCAATGCACCCAGAACACGCCGGAGTCATGCGGCCCGTGTGGGCTCCTCTAGACATGCTCGTTGGTGCTTCCAAGCCATTTTGTATTTGCAAAGTTATACCACTTTTGTGTTTTAAACAATAGTGCTCTTAATGATGTTGGACATAATAAATCGTATAGTGTTGCAGTTGTTATCCCGCAATGTCCCGTCCGGTCGAGGCGGCACAGAGACAAACACACACCCCGTCTCTGGGCCAATGAGCACTGACACCAATATGAGGATGCTGCAAATGGCGTTTAATGTTGTGCGACACAGTACTATATGGTGTGGGTTCACTACGTCACTTCCACCTGCTTACATCACAGGCTAAGTGCTATTGGCTACTAGGAGAGAGAGGGGGGTGTCTTACCTTTCCGTACAGCCCGATATCTTCCGGCCGCCAGACCCTATCTTACTACAGTATAGTAAACCCATTTTTTTTCTGATAGGCATTTTACTTTTTCTCAACCACTAGTGACTGAGATCCATAATACTTATGTTATTAGGATTCTTGGCTTTTACAAAGTAGAGCACATCAGTAATTTACTCTGAAATCACAATTCTGTCTACATTTTTCAACATTAAATGTACAAGCAGAGTTTTCCGGATGCATAATTTTAAAATGTCATGTGCGTAAAGTAAAATTGCATAAAATAGAGTTGTGCCTGTGTTGCAAAGTAAGCAGTTTTCTTGTTAATCACCTCTACTGGGTTGGCTGACCTGAGCGAGAAGCCCGTTCTCCAGTTAATGATCATTACTTTTTTACTTCGTGTCTCTGAACTATGATGCTCCATAAGAAAAGAAAATCAGTGTAACATAATTGTTGGGGTATTTTTTGTCAATAGCGACTGCTAATTTAATATCTCTTTATCTCTCTTAGACTACATTCTAGTTTGTGATATGCTGTGATGCTTATATTAATTTTGGTGTGCATATTAATTCAGACACTGAATATGCATATGTTGTAATGAATCTATAATTATGCAGAATATTATGCTGACAAATGTACTGTATGCTGTCAGGCAGTAGAAAAACAGATGAAGATCTGTGGCTTTAAGAGGAATGTGGATGTCAGTATTGTATCTGGCAGGACAGTAAGTAAAATATGTTTCTCTTTGGCTTTTACTAAAAGTAGAGCGCAGAGTGAATGGTAACCTTTCATTGTGCGTTCTGTATCAGATATTATCTGAACATCATTTATATGTGAAATATCAGTAAATCATATTTATACCCAGTCCATACATGTTGTATAGAAGGGGTGAAGATATACAGACATACAGAGCAGAGCTACACTGATGGTGGAGTAGTTAACTGCCTCAGCCCCAGACACACAATCCTTCTCCAGCAACCCAAATTGCTCGAGGGTCTGTAAGTTCACAGAGCTGTGCATGAACTTCTACCGCAGGGAGCAGAGGAGTGAGGCTTAATGGGCTGATCTCTGCCTGTTCTAACTGGCTCGTAAGGCTGGGTGGAAAGAGTATCAAGAAGGCAAATGAAAAAACACAAGACCTGCCCAGTCTAAGAACTGCCAAATTTCTGAACTCCCTGAAGAAATCTGTTATTTCAACAGTAAGACTCATTGGTAGCGCCTTTGAAATTACCTGCATCTCTACTATTAAGAATTGAAGGGAGGGCAGGGCAACATGAAGTGAGTACAAGTACAAGAACGCTTGTTTGGGGCTGGCAGTACTGATCAGAGAACTGATCTCCTCTGAGAGCTTTATGAAACAGCTTAAGATGTAGGGCAGATGAGGGGAAGAAACCATGCTAAGTAAAGGAAGGCAAAGCTTTCATGAACCTGTGGGTGATCTGGGTTGATAGAGATGTATGTTGTAGAATGAACATGCTGAGAGGCTACCATAGAAAGATGGATACGTGACAGGACGTACCTCAAAGTTTTTGAAAAGCATACTTTGAATTTCTGGCCAGGGCATAATTCCAAGCGTTGCATACCTGTCTGCAGCCTCACAACTGCATCTAGTGTCTGTACAGTTGATGTCATATATAAAGAACTAATGTAGTTTAATAATTCAAGGACAAGGCTTTCAAAGTCTCTAGGTCCTATGAATGCAAAAAAAAGGTGTTAAGGGATTTTGGTGTGGTCTCACCTGTTTTTGGTGAAAATCAGATTGTCTTGAAAATGTATATGTGCCCACTGGTATCTTTAAATTCACATCTCCTAATTTACACTCAGAAAGTATTTGACACTTAGTGAAAAGAAAATGTAAAACCTATAGTTACTTTCAAAATTACTAAAATATATATTTTAGAAAGAAGAAAACATGCATAAAATCTAAGGTTTAAATAATGAGAGAATTACAAGATGCATATATATATATTTTCTAAACAATACAAGAAAATTATTATAATGCCTATGTGTAAAAGAATTAAGACTGCCTGTACAGTCTTAATAGGCACATTTTCTGATTTAAAATGCTTAAATGTGTGCCTTCACTGGCTTTGAATTTTTATTTTTTTTTTATGGAATAAAAATAAATGTTCAGATGGCAGACATAGAATTGATCTGTCTTCCCATGAAACCATTTTGAGAAAGATGATGCAAGCTGGCTTCTTTGATGAATGGAGAGAAGTTAATTCCTTTTATTCTATACCAATTTATATAAACCTTGAACCTCAGCCAATCTCAGTATCAGATCATTCCTCCTTAACTGTTGGTTTGACATAATTTTCTGCTGATGAAAATAAGAAAATGAAAAAAATAATAATTAAAGTAAATCAAATAAGAGGGAATGAGATTATATTTTTAAACAACTACTATTAAAGGGACATGAAAAAAATGTACTTTTGCACACTGAAAGCTGTCATCCTAGGAAAACTGATTAACTTAGCAGTAGGTACGAAAAGAGTGCTGCAGGCCAAAAGGGATCAGTTTGTAAGAGACATGCAAAGTCTGGAAGGCGTACAGAAAGGGACAGGCTCTTTTAAAATGTTAGAGGAATTAAGCTGTACCTGGGGCAAATTAAATGACTTAATACCAGAAGAAAAAAAAAAAAAGGCAAAAACAAAACCCCCCAAAAACAGATCAAGGCTTGGAGATAGTAAAGATGGGGCTGTTACTAGAGAGGGAGTAAAGCCAATTAAAATGTAAACATATAAACTAGGTATAGAATAGCAGTGACAAAGAATACAAGGAAATTTTTGCTTTGCTACCTGAAAAATAGTACAGGTAGAACTGTAAAGAAAAATTAGACATTAGTTCTGCAAGAGCTCTGTATGTCCAATCAACACTCATCTGCTTGTCTTTACTACTTGCAGGAATGTATTTTCTGGTTACTTGTGACAATAGACACATAAATACATATTTGCACAGTTAATTTTTATAATTATTTGAGGAAGCCAAATAAACAGTTTAACAAAGCAGCAGTATGGGATAATCTCATTTTCAGAAATACAAGAGAAAAAAAAGTACAGCACCTCAACTTTGTAGGGTTTGCTCTTGACCGATTTTTTTTCAAATGCAAGCTCAGAAAAGGTGTCCGCTCCCCCTTTGTCTGCATCTGGAGGGTTTGCTGAAAAAAACCCCAAAACAAACCCACCAAAACCTTAGGAAACTAGAGACCAGGCTTCACAGTTTCAAACCAGGCAGATCATGTTTTGACCGTGAGATGGTGGAGTTCGGGATCTTGTGCGGTAGGAACAGAATAGCAAGCAGGATCACAACCCTGGTCTGCAGGAGGGCCAACTTTGGCCTTTTCAAGCAATTGCTGGGGGAAATCCCATGGGACAGGGTACTAGATGGCAAAGTACTAGAGGCCCAAGACAGTTGGTTAACAATCAAGGAGCACTTCTTCCAAGCTCAAGATCAGAGCATCCCAAGAGGCAGGAAATCAAGAAAGGGAGCCAGGAGACCCACATGGTCAAACAGGGAACTGCTGGGCAAACTCATGTGGAAGAAGAAGGTCTACAGATCATGGAAGGAGAGGCTGGTCACTTGGGAGGAATATAAGACTGTTTTCAGACGATGTAGGGAGGGAACTAGGAAAGCTAAGGCCTCCTTGGAATTAAGCCTTGCAAGAGAGGTCAAGAACAACAAAAAGGGCTTCTTCAAATACACTGCAGACAGAGCTAACACTAGAGGCCATGTAGGCCCACTGGTGAATGAGGTGGGTGCCCTGGTGACAGAAGATACAGAGAAGGCAGAGTTACTGAATGCCTTCTTTGTCTCTGTCTTCACTGCTGGAGACTGTCCTCAGGAGCCCCGTACCCCTGAGGTCCCAGAGGAAGTCAGGATGAAGGACGAGTTTGCCTTGGTTGATGAGGACTGGGTTAGGGACCACTTAAGCAATCTGGACATCCATAAATCCATGGGTCCTGATGAGTGCACCCACGGGTGCTGAAGGAGCTGGCTGAAGTCATTGCTAGACCACTCTCCATCATCTTTGGTAAGTCGTGAGGAACAGGAGAGGTGGCTGAGGACTGGAGGAAAGCAAATGTCACTCCAATCTTCAAAAAGGGCAAGAAGGAGGACCCAGGTAACTACAGACCGGTCAGCCTCACCTCCATCCCTGAAAAGGTGATGGAACAACTTACCCTCAGCACTATATCTGGGCATATCAAGGATAAGAGGGTGATTAGGAGCAGTCAATATGGTTTTACCAAGG
>NW_010325286.1:2258-4283 GCF_000700745.2 Antrostomus carolinensis | reverse complement strand
TCCCACCGGCCGCGCAATGAGGACACAGAGAGCGTTAAAGAAACGATTTACTGACCCGTTAGCACTCCCGCCCGTAGCGCAGCCGCTGGGAAAGGCGAACGCCGGTACAGTTTAGAAAAAAAAAAACAAGTGTTGTACAGTTAAAATATTACACAAATCTCAAAAATAATAATAATAATAATAAATCAGTGGCTGAGTAACAAGCCTGGAGTTTCAGATCCAGTATTAGCACCTACAGCACCAGCCCAGCGCTCCCCGTCCTGCTTCTCCACTCAGCCCCTCAACCAGGACACACCCCGGCTTCCATCAGGGAAAAGGATGCAAGAGAAAAATACTCAGCCAGCTTCGGTTCTAGGAGCTTTACTGTTGTAGGTATTGCTGAGGAATGTTGATGCATGGAAAGGATTAAATAACGCACAGTTCTACTTTCCAAGAGCGTGCCAGCAGATAGAATTGAGAAACCACCTTACACAACATCTAACAGCGTGTCAAACTGATGTTTTCCTATAAATTATATATAATAAATCCATAAAGAAACAGTTTTAACACTTCACATATGAATCAGAGCAGGGTAGGAATTGTTAGGTTTATTGGTTCAGCATCCATCTTACTGCACTTACTGTTTTACAGACCCTTCTCCTGGTGAGCACTGACAGATGCAGTAACAGCACAGACACAGCAGGAGAAAAACCACCAGCACTAAAGTCCATCTATTCCTCCCCCTCCTAGAAACAACCAAAACATTCAAACAAAGAACACTTTGCCTTCTGGTTTTCCACGAGAATCAGCACGGGGAATGTAAAATGCTCGTTGCCTCGAGTCACTTCTCGCCAGGCAGAGGCACTGTGTCTCCCCTCACTCCAAAACACAACAGGAGGGAAGGTCTAATTTCTGGAAAATTCCCAATTCTTGTAGCTTTCCAAAGCCCAGTGGGTTCACACAAGTGTTTAAGAACTAGGGAGGAACAGCACTGCACTGACGTGACTGAAACCAGACTGGGGCTGGGCTCTCCTGTCAGAACAGGATGCAGCTTTACCACTTCTGCTTTGTGTTGGGGAAAAAGATAAAAAAAAACAAAACCAGAACCTAGAAGGTGATGTCATTGCTTAGAAGTTTGCCACAAAATGGATGCTGACCAGCTAGGTCACTCCACACGGAGCAGTTTGAGGAAGTTAGTCCTTGTAGTAGATGGCACTGTGGATCTGGCAGCAGAGAAAGGAATGATGCTCTAAAGTAGGAGGTAGGGGAACTTGGATACAGCAAGTCCACTCTTGAGCTGTCTGCTAGAAAAGAAGTTTCATATTATTAGAAACTATTACTAAATAAACCAAATAAAACCCCAAACAAACCTGTCCACAGCTGTATTTTGTTGTTTTAGGAGGTAGGTAGCAGGAAAGGCAGAGTCACCACGTGCTGTGGTGAGAGCAGCAGGAACAGGAGCCAACACTGGATATTGTCTAACAGGAAATAGACACAACTCTAAAACCTTCCCTGTTTCTTTCTGCATAACAGGCTGAGATTGTATAAGGTTAACACGTACCTGAGTCCACAGTTTTATCTTCCACTGGTCATACCTCTGTCTTCATAAATGGTAATTTCAATCTGCACAGAAAAGCTGTTACGGAAATACACTATAAAAAGATTAACAACAACAAAAGGCAGTAAAGCATCAAGATATCAGAACCTTTGATCTTTCTCCTTCAAACTTGTTCCAAGGCTTGTTTCAGAGCTCCAAAGCAAACGGAACAGTACCCATAAGAGATGTCCTGTCAGATCAGTGATCAGTCCAGGACTGTTGTGACAGGAACACACGATGCTGTGCAGGGAGGGTCCGTGTGCTAAACCCTCAGGAAAGGCTTCGGGCGAGACAAAAGCCAACGCTCTGACAGCTCGGGTGCTGTCACCAACCAAACTCAAAGGGTCTTTACTAACTTGAATGCTTTGGGTTTTGGTTTTGGTTTTTTTTTTTCCCCCCCAGAAGGTGTATGCACAGAAAAATGTGGAAAACATATTGAGAATAATGAA
>NW_010325286.1:0-2241 GCF_000700745.2 Antrostomus carolinensis | reverse complement strand
TCGTGTAGGTGGCAGCTGTGAGCTAATTAGACAAATACAGAGATAACCCAACTAATTAGACAAATACAGAGATAACCCAAAGAACCAGCCTTAGAATCATAGACTGGTTTGGGTTGGAAGGGACCTTAAAGATCATCCAGTCCCAACCCCCCTGCCAGCAGCAGGGACACCTTCCACTAGACCAGGTTGCTCAAAGCCTCATCCAGCCTGGCCGAGAACACTTCCAGGGAGGAGCAGCCACAGCTTCTCTGGGCAACCTTCATGTGTTTAATTGGCATCCTGTGTTTCAAGTTGCTTTGGTTTCAGAATTCTCAAAAGCTGGTACATGTTACTCATTCTACACCTGGATTTGCTACGTGAGGTCTTCACAACGGCAGCATTGGGAGTAACTCTGTCTGGAAGTCAGAGGACAGGAAGTCTCAAAGGACAGATTCCAATATTGGCTTTTCCAGTGTTCTTTGATGTGACAAATCTTAATGCACTAAAATCTGACCAGAGAACAGTACACCACGGAGAGTAACAAGGCTAATGACAAAATTCACCAAAGACACCACGGAAGGATACAACTCTTAGTCCTCTCTCAATGGGGTCTGTCAGAAGGAGGCCCTGAGGAGCGTAGATCTTCTCGTTCTGTTCCTGAATGAACTTGGCAATTTTCTTTAGAACCTGGAAACAGAAGAGCACAGAGGTCACAGTTCCTCCATCAGGTTTTTCCCTACGCTGGAGTCAGAGCCCCAGTTATATCACAGATACAGCAGCGTTAGGAGAACCCAGCACACAACCAGAACCAGAACTTGTGCCATTCCTCTGCAGCACAAGCAATCATGACGTTACTCAAACTGACTGACACACATAAGTCTGTCTGATACACGTGCAAAATCACTCAGCAGCAAGATCCAGAGTCTGTGTGGAATTTGCACAACAATGGTGCAAGTCACAGAAAACCCAGGCAGAGCCAAGCCTGTGATTGAAGCCCGTGACACATCCTGCCCCCCAGCAGTGCACCTTTTCATAGTGTGTCTCCATGCACAGGAAGATGGTGTAGGCAGTCAGACAGGCCAGACACCCTTCCAGGTAAGATTGGCCCCCGAGTTTTTCAGCTTCTGCATAGAGGTTGTTGAGCGTTCGGACGGTCTCTTCAAACTGCTGCCTATCGATCTGCAAGAGAAGTCAAATTTCACTGTCACAGTTCAGAACTCACCAGTATCTCCAGGCACCTCCCTTCACTGATCGCTCATTCGCACTTCCACACTTGTTTAGAGTCAAAGGCTGAAGGACACTTTGAGTTACAGACCTGTAGCTCTTTGTTAACTATCCACCAAGTGATCAGAGCAAATCTCAACTCCAGCACAACGTGAACACAAAAAAAAAATGACAAGGAACAGAACGAAACCAATACACAATTCAACTGGGGAAAACAAAAAAGGTTAATTCAGGGCTGGTAGATGAAACAGAGCACTCAGGGAGGGGGTTGGCAGAACTAACTCTCAGTATTGATAACACCCTGCTGCTGTTGCTGCTGCAGTGCTGGGCACAGGAGCTTTGAGTAAAACAATACAGAACAGAACAAAGACATGGGGGAGAGAAGAAAACGGTGAGGAGAAAAAGAAAGGGCGTTTGTTTTGTGATCAGATGAAGATATCACATCTGACAGCGCTAAACAGAATGAGAGTACTTGAGACAGCACTTGTCAGGCAGCTGAACAGGCTGAGCAGAGCTGGCTGGTCTCACCAGAGAGGACAGTGCTAACACACCACAGTACAACAGCGTGATTTATTCCCCTGACATAATGAACACATTCTGTTTCAGCGCTACAAACAGCTCCTTTCTTCAGGGACGAGAGCACAAACGCAGCGTTTCAGGAACGCCACAGAGAAGCATTTTTAACTGTTCCTGCACGCAGCTCCTCACTGCAAACTACAAGTATTTACTAATCGCTATTGATCAGAAATGCCATTTGGGTAACAAACATTTTTATGCTAAAAAATAAACAACGTCCCGAGCGGGACACGCCCTTAAACTTGGAAATCGTGTCTGGCTCATCCCACGCGAGGGGATCAGAAAGCACCGGGAGCCCCAGCACAGCCCTGCTGGGCCGGGCGGCGGGAGAACCGTCCCCAGGACAGGGAGGCGGGGGAGGAGCCCACGTCCCCGTCCCCCCGACACCCCGAGGCTTCAGGGGAACGACCGGACGTTTGTGCGAGACCCCTCACGCGCCCCACAAAGCCGCGGACCGGGCTG
>NW_010325285.1:39671-67535 GCF_000700745.2 Antrostomus carolinensis | reverse complement strand
TTCTGTGATTCTGTGATTCTCTACTTCCTTCCCTCCTTAGAAAGAGAAGATTCATTATGATAACATCAAGGGTTACAACATTTATTTAAACTCAATTAGTAAGAAATTCACTTTTTATCTCACTTACACAGTAGTGAACTTGTTTGCTCCTTGTAGCTCTCTTTTCCTTTGTGTTTGTACTGTTTTGGATTCTTAGTTACCTACAGAGGTTAGTTTGAACACTTGGTACTAAGACTTTCTTTGCACAGCAGATAAAGCCTGCTTTAGTAGACACAGTTCATAGTTGTTCTCCAAGCCTCTACTTTTCCTGTTCCACACAGCAACCATCAATCTTTTTTCTTTTTTTTTTCTTTTTTTCTTTTTTTTTTCTTTTTTTTTTTTTAAATCAGAAACTCAGCCCCTCACTTTCTGCAAGATTTGGCTTACCTGCTTCTCATCAGCAATGCTTTGTAGTCCCTGTAGTCCCTTGTGCTATCACTACATAGTGCTCAGTAACCCTCTCAGTCCTCTGAATTCCTGTGCTGCATTCAATCTTTGTCTAATTCAAAACCACTAAATATAGTGCATGATCCACAGGACCAAATAAGGCAAACAACTGAAGGTGGCAACCTACAGATTATCTTCCATTTTACTGGCTCATGTTGTTTGCAGATATAGGGCAAGCACTATATGAAATTCTCTTCATGAGTCTTCTTTCAATTGTCTTTTGCATTCCTAGAGAGTAACAGTTCTAACAGAGCTTTTAAGTGGTCTATTTTTCTGCCTGTGGTACTTCTTAAAATTATTTTTCATTCCTGGTACCATGCACTTCAAAACTGTTCCTTTTACTTGTTTAAACATTCAGAAAAAGTTGTTAGAAGACAAGGTCATAGAGGATAGCTACCAAAAGCACCAAATTATCTCTTGGTAAGACTAAATGCTGAAGAGATTTTATTTATAGTCACATCATTCTTGGGTATTAACACGCTTATTATCACCTCAGCAAGTTGCATACAGGGAGAGGTAGAAGTAGTTGGGTTTGCTTACCCTGGGGAAATCTACAGAGATATGCGAACTCAATCTTTAGCTACCAAAAGGGCAATCTAGAGAAGACAGAGCCAGACTTCTCAGGCATGCATAGAAGAACAATGAAAAGCAATGGTGTCAATATGCAGCAGTAGGACTAACTGGTTGATGAAATATAAAGGAAAATGTTTCTCACATGAAAGAGGAAGTACCCTCACCTTGAGTACGGTGGGTGCAGTTTTGAGCTCCACAGTATAAAAGGATCTAAAGCTACTGGAGAGTGTTCAGAGGAGGGACAATAAATTGTGAAATTGGTGAAGGGCTTAAAGGGGAAGCCATATGAGGAAAGGCTGAAGTTGCTTGATTTGTTCGGCCTGGAGAAGAGGAGATGGAGAGGAAATCCCATTGCAGTCTATAACTTCCTCACAAGGGGAAGAGGAGGGGCAGGTCCTGATGTCCCCTCTCTGGTGACCAATGACAGGATCAGGGGAAATGGTAGGAAAATGTGCCACAGCAAGCTTAGCTTGGTCATTAGGAAAGGGTCGTCACTGTGGTGGAGCTCTGGAACAGGCTCCCCAGGGAGGTGGTCATGGCACTAAGCTTGACAATATTCAAGAGATATTTGGGCAATGCCCTCATACACATGGTCTGAACCTTGTGACTGTCCCGTGCTAGGGCAAGAGTTGAACACTATGATCCTTGTGGGTCCCTTCCAACTCACAACCTTCTATGATTCTATGATATCTGCTAAATCTATAACACAGCTTTGAGCAGTGAAAGAAAAATAACCCCCTCCCCAAATTCTGTTGTCTAACCATTACAAAAGAAGCTTAGATGGTAAATTGATTCAAAAATCCAAATAACATTGCCACAATTTCAGGCTTCAGTTCTTCTCACCTCAAGGAATTTTCATTTTGCACCTCAAACACCAACTGCACCCTAAGAGAATCTTTGCAGAAGCCAGATATAGTTAAGTCCCCTGATTAGTGAAGAATTTATCACTTAGGATTTGGATTCACAGGTGGGAATTTAATATTCAAGTTTTTCCCTTGTGTGGCTGTCATCCAACAGAGTCAAGCAATTCTTCAAATTACTTTGAAACATCTATAAACCAGGACACTTTGTTCTTCTGATACATGCTGGAGTGCAGTGCATTGTGACAACTCCTGATAGGGAGATAGAGACTAGAGACCTATCACTAGTGTCATAGGCCTATTTCTGTTACTGAAACAAAAGGATTCAGCAAACAACCAAGTGTCCCTGCAAAAATAGGTAAAAATGTGGAAGAGCCATATTCCCATGAAATCTGTAAAATTCATCCACTTAATTGACAGATGGAAGTAGTGAGATGCCTGGCAGCTGAGAGTTCAGAGTCTGAGACCGGTGTTAGCTCCATCAATAAGCTCCAGTAGAGTAGAGTAACACCACCACCACCCCTGCCCCCAACCCTTTCTGTCTAGCCAGAAACTACTTACCCCATCTTTAACTATTTGAGATAAATTTACAAAGGAACTCCTGAATCTGTCTTTTCAAGGTCAGAGCATCAGCCCCCATAGCTTTGGAAAATGCAGAGGAAAGACTTTTTTCCTTAGCTACTCTTAAAAACTGATATGTCATCTGAAGGAAGTGTCTTAGTGTTTTCAACTATATAGGTAGTCCAGGGCTTTTCATTTATTACCTCTTTTTCCCCAGTCCATCTTTTTTTATCTGTATATTCATATGTATATACAGCTAGAATTTTCTTATTCAATAATGTAGTTCTGTCAATGGGACTAGTCAAACATTTACAAGGACAAATTAATTCTTGCTAGACTGAATTCTCTGGGGATTATTTATTGATATTACTAAATTTATGTTTTTTAGATGGTTCATAATTGCAGGCTGAGGGCAACACTTTCTAAAAGATATCCACTGCTCATTCCATACTTACACTAGAAAAACCCCTTATGCCATAAAAACCAGAGAAATTAAGGGGCTGTCATTCTTGTTTCCTTTCTTCTTCCAAAAGCAAGAACTATCTATTACTTAAGCTTCCCTTTGCTCACATCTGTTTGCATACTCAGTCTAACTGGACTCGTGAAAGCTTTTGCCTAAATTAACAGGTTTGCATGTCTCCTATGTTATCATAAGTTCCTTTATTAAACTTCCAATCATTTCAGATCATTAATAGATCAACTGAGGCCTTACTGTATTTTAAAGAATTCAAATACCTACATATCTTGAAGTGATGGAAAGTTCAAAACCTATGTACAACAGGTGTCCTGCACACAACTGTTGACATATTTCTTAAATTTATATATAAATAATTCATTATTAACAATTCCACCATGGAATAAAATAGAAGCTTACTAGAGGTTTAATTTTCTCAAAAAAAAAAATTTTGTTATTGTTACCTTTATAGCAACATATAGAAACTATTTATATTGATTCTTTGAGACAATGATACCCTAAAACAAGAGCAGAGATGCACTTCTGCTGCCTTGTGTTCACTTCTGGGAAGGAAGAAGAACACAGAATATGCTGCAAGCAGAACAGTTTTAAATATTTTAAATTTTAGATATCCACCATGGATCTTGCTCACAAACAGCAGATTATATTTCTTTATCTATCTATCTATCTATCTATCTATCTATCTATCTATCTATTCAGAGCAGAACTCCAGTGAATAAAGGTATTTTTAACATGCAGTACCCATAGTGTTCCAAGCCTGGAAAAAAATTAGATATGTGGAAGAAAGAAAAAAATCTTAAATAATTTAAAGAAAATCTACTGCAGAGATATTTTTCTTAAACAAAAAGTTGCAAATGTTGAGGATTGCTTTCTTTACAGATTTATTTAATATTTCTGGTAGATGGCAGCTGGATCTTTTTTTGAAGAGTGAAGGTCTCAACCTACCTGTAAAGCAAGCACATGACTAGCCACGATAATAGAAACCTCACTGTACTCCTATGTATACTTATGCCTTTACAATGACCTAAGCTAATTCATTGTCCATAAATAAGAGCAACAAAGAAGACTGTCTGAAATAATTTTCAAGCAGTGGATTCAACTAAATTTGGCTCCAGATCATAAGTCAAACTACTTTCAGATGGAAATATCTTTTATCCTAAAGCTTTTCCCAATGAATTAAAGTAGCTTTGACTTAAAAGAAATCAAACCCTACAAGTACACACTTCTTTTACTGGAGTCTCATTTTTCATCCTCACAATTTCAATCACATTTTTCTCAAGCCAGAACAAAAGACTAATGTAAGGAGAAGCCAGGGCAAATTACTAAGCTAAATGGCTTCTCGTCTTATCTCCATAAAGATGCTCTGCTCCCTGGAGCTCTCACCCTTACCAGCTTGTGAAACTCTTCATATAAGAGGTATGTGGTTCTAGCTTTCTATAGCTCAGAGATTTACCTTGTATGAGCTGTTAGAAAATGCCCAGTTTTGACAATTTATTCCAAATTTCCAACTTAAAGTTGGCTATGTCACCAACTTCTCTCCTTTTATAGGAGAAGAAACAGATAAAAAACACATGTTGAATAAGTTTTGCACAAGTTTTATTCTCCCAGATGTTCCACTGACTAGGTCTTCAGGACACAGGAAATTGCATCCAGTATTTCTAAATTTCTTAGAGAAGTCCTAAGCCTCCCACTATTTTTTATAGCAGTGCAGGCTCTGTCCTGGACTTCACATAGAGAACAAAAACACCAGACACAAGCTCCTGGAGAAATGTACATATAAATGCTTATTAAGTTAATAGGATACAGTGCTGCCAGAAGGTACAAACTTCTTTTTAAAATACTTTAAAATCCTTCTTCCTTTTTATTCTTTTATCTCATTTTTGTTATCACTGCTTAACCTAATAAACAAGAAAAAAAAGTCTTACAAGGTCATAGTAAATCACGCCCAGGAGCCCTTCTCTGGGAGTGGCCAACAGGGAACACCTAAGGAGAAGCATGAGAAACAAGGTTATTACACAACAAAACCTCTCCAAAATTTCTCCCATTCTCCACCATTTTTAGCTCCAGGACCTCCTGAGCCAAAAATCATATCTCTGTGTTTAACTATTCACAATAGATTTTTCCCGTTTATTGTTCAATTGTTTTTTGAACCCTTATAAACTTCAAGCATTCATGTGCCCTGTGGAAAGAACTTTACACATTTACTTGAAAAACTATCTCCTCTCTTTATTTTGGATGTACTGTGTGCTAATTCATTTGATGTTCCTTTATTTTCATACTGTGAGAAAAAATAGTAATTCCTCATTCACTTTTTCCATGCCACTCAGGAGTTGACAGTATGTCATAATCTCCTCCTCCCTCCCACACTCCCTGGGCAGGGATTTTTCTAAGCTCAGGAATCATAGTACTTACATGGAAACCATTTAATACCTTTGATGGTGCAACAAATAATTACCATGTAGTGCTCAAAATACTTGACAGACACTTCCTCTGACTTTGAACTATTTAACTAGAACTGATATTGCCTGTCATACCCTTCAAAAATAGTATAAATTAATTAGAAACAGATTTTAAACCACTTTCTTTTCATTTTGTAGATGCAAAAAAAAGCACCCAGGGAACTGTAGGAGGGAAGTAGTATACAGCACATCAGATTGTTACCCAGTGAGGCCTTCTCTTGGAGCCATCAACATCACTTGAGGCTACAGAGCTCTCTAAGGCAAAGATTTCACCCCAGTCTTTCTTTCTTTCTTTTTGTAAAATTAATAAAGTGATAAAGTGAAAAATTATTTTCAAAGACATTTTGCACCCACCTTCCAATAGGTAAATGAAAACCACTTGTGTCTATTATTGAACAAGAAATAGTTTATCATTATACAAATGAATCTTTTTCCTGTCACTGCTGAATCAGCATTACTTTAAATAGGCACTTAAAGGACACTTAAGGAAAAAGTCTGAGAACATAATATATTAACTCACATAGGAAAAAACATGGTATGTTTTGAAACTTTAAAATTCATTCTAAAAGCAGACAGTCCAGGTGAAAAAAAAAAAATATTGTTTTAAATTTTAGTAAATTATTCTAGGCAGCTTGAATCAAAAACTTTATATTTACATTTGATTTTTGTTTCAAAGGGTATGAATAGCATTATACTTTGATATATAGTTGCTATAGCAACATATGTAAATTATTAATTTTTTATGTGAAATATCTCCAAAGGACAGATTACCTTTGTGTTAAAAATTCAGATAATTTTAAATATTTCCCTGTGATGAAGTAGAGTGCTTATAAAACAGCAAATGTAGTCAGGAAAATTAGGTCTCCTGAATTGTCTAGTAGGTACCCCAGAACTGATATCTAATTTGAAGCTAAAATTTAAATTATTAGTAAAACCATATGAAATTCTAGACAATATTTTAAATGGTTAAGTATCTTGACTTCATGGTTTTGCCTAGAAATGTGTCTGTTCCACTCTTAAAAGTAACATAAACATGTATAAAGCAATATAGTGCTGTACTGAAGGACAGCTATACAACATGAATGGAAGATACCACACTTGCCTACACCACAGAGCAATAAGCTCCCTGTAAATGAGCTTGCACAGTCAAAATTATTTAGCTGTCTGTGGAGGAGGAAGGGATTTCTTAAATCATTATGGTAACCTTCTGGAAGTTATGACATTTCGGCTTTATCCTGTGAGGTCACTTGTAAAAGCTGCTTGCATATTTTATCTCTAGGTACTGTCTTTCCTTTAGAAGACATCAAAAGTTGTACAAAAAGCACACTGTCTCAGTGCTTTAATGACAGACCAAGTTAACCACAAGATCTTTAAGGACATTAGTACAGTTTGAGCCACATGTACTGAAAAGCAAGAGGCGGGGAAATTTTCCAACACATATATTCCATTATATAAATAAATATATAAATAAAATATATTCTATAAAAAGTGCTGATAAATAAAGAAAGCAGGTGTCATATTAAGGCAGTTCCAGAAAATAAATAAATAAAAAAAATCAGGCCACCTTTGCAGGTAGTTTTGGGCACATTGGCACATTGTAAGGTAACATTTGTTAGCAATATTGGTAGGTGTATTAGAAAAGGTGTTGGCTGGGAATAACAAAGAAACCTGGTAGAGTGTCCTAGTCATATTTGACTATAGTTATAAAGTTAGTTCCTACTTACTAATTTAGGAAATTAAAAAAACTAAATCCAGGATTTTCTACACTGGGACTTAATCCAATCCAGTTTACAAGTTGGGGATTTATAAAAGCTTTTCCAAAAGAAACAGGGAAATGTCAGCTACAATTTCTTGCTAGAGTTTTGTTGAATATATTAACCTTGCCCAGAGAATATAGCGTTACAGTTATCTCATTTACAATGTTCTCATATATGATCTATGACCATGGCATCAAATGCAAAGTAGGTTTTGTATTTTTAGAAAAATTTATGTCTATAATATAAATAAAAAAATATTAAAAAGTGATTTATAACGTTTCAAATTTTTTGAAAACATAACGTGAGAAGACCAGATATGGGGGAAAAATTCACAAAAACTTCCAACTTCAATGAATATCTGCAACTAGGCAGATGTTTCTCCTCTCTAATTGAGCAATGTGAAGCATGAAGTACATTTACTTAGTCTGAACTTAAATGGATACTGAAAGTCCTGGTGGAAATGAGCATAAAGGGGGATTTTTTGTGCAATGGAACACAACACTCTGAAACCACCCTGGAAACACCCTGGAAACCACTATCACCCCCAGCTTTCTTCAGAGAAGAAATTCAGAAATGGTTCACAAATTTATTAAATGTCTAGAAACTTCAAAAAGAGGGCAGAGAAAGCAGTATAAATTGTATCCTGTCTCCATATGTCTCCTGTATGACCTACAAAATATTTTGAATTTCCTTCTATTTTTTTGTAAGCTTCAAAATCTTGAAACACCAGATATAACTTTAAATAATACTTCCTTGCCACTTTTTCTGTCCTTTTGATCTACCAGTTTTGTGCTTGTGTTTTTTTCGAAGTCAACCCCAAAACATGCAGAACCACAGGGCATCAGAACTGCTTAAGAACAGATGTCACCATTTTCATGTCATACCCAGGCACAGAGAGAGTACGAAAATAAGCACGGGATTGCCCCCTGCTCCATCAGGAATGAATATGTTGGGTTCCTGCACTGTAAGTAGTGAAAAGGGTATCTTTTAAAATGCATGCGAGAAATACTGCTATGCATGGATTCCTCAGTAAGAAAACACCTCTCTTCTGTTTCTCTGTGTGATGGGTTGACCTTGGCTGGATGCCAGATGGCCCCAAAGCAGCCTTACCACTCCCCCTCCTCAGCTGGACAGGGAAGAGAAAAAAAAAAAAGCAATTAAAATCTCAGGAGTTGAGATAAGGACAGAGAGAGCTCAGTCACCAACTACCATCATGAGCAGAACAGATTCAACTTGGGAAATTAATTTAATTTATTGCTACTCAAATCAGACTAGGGTGATGATCAGTTTAGTGGCCATCTACGACAGGGTTACAGCAATAACCGATATATGACGATAAGGGAAGAGCAACTGATGTAATCTACGTGGATTTGTGCAAGGCATTTGACACTGTCCTGACAACATCTTTGTCTCCCAGTTGGAGAGACATGAACTGGATGAATGGACTATTTGGTGGATGAGGAACTGGCTGGATGGTCTCACTCAAAGAGTTGTGGTCAATGGTTCAACATCCAGTTGGAGAACTGTGACGAGTGCCATTCATCAGGGGTCAGTAACATCTTTGTGGTGACATGGACAGTGGGATTGAGTGCACCCTCAGCAGGTTTGCCCACAACACCAAGCTGTGTGATTTGGTCAACACACTAGAGGAAAGGGATGCCATCCAGAGGGACATTGACAGGCTTGAGAGGTGGGCCTGTGCTAACCTCATGAAGTTCAACAAGGCCAAATGCAAGGTCCTGCATCTGGGTTGGGGCAACACCAAGCACAAGTACAAGCTGGGCAGAGAATGGAATGAGAGCAGTCCTGAGGAGAAGGACTTAGGGGGTACTGGTGGATGAGAAGCTCAACATGAGCCAGTAATGCACTCTCACAGCCCAGAAGACCAACTATATCTTAGGCTGCATCAAGAGAAATGTGGACAGTAGTTCAAGGGAGGTGATTCTGCCCCTCTACTCTGCTCTCATGAGACCCCACCTGGAGTACTGTGTCCAGTTCTGGGTTCCCCAACACAACAAGGACATGGATCTACTGGAGTGAGTCCAGAGGAGAGCCACGAGGATGATCTGAGGGCTGTAGCACCTCTCCTACAAGGACAGGCTGAGAGAGTTGGGGCTGTTCAGCCTGGGAAAAAAAAGGCTTTGGGGAGACAGCCTTCCAGTACCTGAAGGAGGCCTACAGGAAGACTGAGGAGAGACTTTTTTACAAGGGCAGGTACTGATTAAATGAGGGCTAATGGCTTTAAACTGGAAGAGGGTAGATTTAGATTAGATAGTAGAAGGACAGGCTGAGAGAGTTGGGGCTGTTCAGCCTGCAGAAGAGAAGGCTCTGGGGAGATCTCATAGCGGCCTTCCAATACCTGAAGGGGCCTAAAAGGAAGCTGGGGAGGGACTTTTTATTAAGGGCAGATAGTGATAGAACAAGGGGAAATGGGTTTAAGCTGGAAGAGGGCAGGTTTAGATTAGATATTGGGAAGAAATTCTTTAATGTGAGGGTGGTGAGACACTGGAACAGGTTGCCCAGAGAAGCTGTGGATGCCCCCTCCCTGGAAGTGTTTAAGGCCAGGGTGGATGAGGCTTTGAGCAACCTGATCTAGTGGAAGGTGTCCCTGCTCATGGCAGGGTGGTTGGAACTAGATGATCTTTAAGGTCCCTTCAAATCCACACCATTCTGTGATTCCATATGATCCTATAAGAAATTCTTCAATGTGAGGATGGTAAAATTTTGGAACAGTTTGCCCAGAGAAGATGTGGATGCCCCCACCCTGGAAGTATTCAAAGGCAAGTTGGATGAGGTTGTGAGCAGCCTGGTTTAGTAGAAGGTCACGGCAGGGGGGCTGAATCAAGATGATCTTTAAGGTTTATCCCAACCCATGCCATTCCATGATTCCATGCATAGAAAGAAGGGTCATCAGCAGGTTGAAGGAGGTGATTGTCCCCCTCCACTCTGCTCTCCTAAGACTCTATCTGGAGTATTGCATCCAGTTCTGAAGCATCCAATACAAGAAAGTTGTGGACCTGTTAGATGAAGAGGATGATAAAAATTATGAGAAGGCTACAGCACCTCTCCTGTAAGGAAAGGTTTGGAGAATTGGAGTTGTTCTGCCTGCATAAAAGAAGGTGGACACCATGTTACAGCTTTTGAATTTATTAAGGGGGCTTATAATAAAGATGGAGAGAGACATTTTAGCAAGGTCTGTAGTGACAGCACAAGAAGTAACATGTTTAAACTAAAAAAAGGTAGGTTAAGATTGGTTATAAGGGATAAATTTTTTACAAAGAGGGTGGTGAAACACTGGGACATATGCCTAGACAAGCTGTGGGTGCCTCATCATCGGAAAAGTTCAAGATCAGGTTGGATGAGGCTTTGAGCAACCTGATCTAGTGAAAGATGTCCCTGCCCATGACAGAGGGGTTGGAGCAGATGATTTTTTAAGGTCCCTTCCAACCCTAACAATTCTGTGATGCTATAAACCACTCAGATTTATTGTAAATATTTTGAGTTTGTAACTCTGCTGCTCTGAAATAAACTAGTAATGTGCAGCCACCATTTGCATATATGTAGAGTATTGACTTAACTACATACTCTAGCTGGTTTTTGATTTAAAACACAGTTGAATTAACATTTTACGATGCTGCTAGTAGGAACCTCAGTAAAGTCTGAACTGAGATCTTGAAGAATGCTGCCTCTCATCTCAAGTTTCAGGTGCTACATATCAGATAAAAAACCTCTAATGAAATGGTTTGTCCTAGAGTTAATGCAAGGTAAGCATTCCTTTATTTTAAGTATTATTCCATATTTCTTCAGGCAAAAATAATAAAATTTTCTATTCAAGTTCTTGAATACATATAGGATTAGTGTTGCTTGCACTGTGTGAGTCACTTGGAAATGTAAGGTACAGTAATTTGATTTACTGCAGACTGGACTAGCTTTGATTCACATATGTCATTTTCCCTTGCAAGACTAAAGTAGTTAAAGTTTGGATTGCATTAGTACAACTTTTCCAGCTAGCTCAATATAAACTTTTGTTTGTTAAACAATTATGTTACCAAAAATGACAGAGGTGTTTTTCTTCTCTTTTAAAGGTAGCAAATGCAGGAATATTATATTGGAGCTTGCTCATCTGCTGGTGTACTTCTGTTTCTCTTACTGAAATCTTGCATGCATGCAGAAACATATACTAATGAAATACATTAGAAATAGATGATCATTCCCCATTTCACCATCAAAAAGACAAATGCATGTGGTGATCCAACTAATTTAACTAGTTAGTTTCTCTCATCTTGTTACTCTCTTCTCAGCAATACAGTTCTACCTTTACAGTCGGCTTTGATCTTCCTTTGAACCAAAATCTACTTAATCTGAGAGTTGACAGACATAAATATCTTTAAGTGTATTCATAAAATGAGAAATCAGTGAGGATATGAAAATGTAATTCTTCTGATAGGTATAAAAAAATAAATAAGATATTTTCAGCCACTGAGAGGCAATCCTTGAGATCTGTACTATATGCAATGACTTCAAACTATTCAAGAATGTAGCAGTCCAAGACACATAACCTCTGCTAGAAAGCATGCTTGAGAGTGATGGCATGCAAGAATTTTGCTACTGCTTTCTGAGATATCATTTGCCATAATATTTCATGCGTAGTGACTAGGGGTGAAGGCAGATCTGCAACAGAATCCCTTCACGCACAGATCCATAATATTTTTATTTCATCTGATCCTGATCAAGACCTATATGTAACAATCAAACAAACCTGACCATGAGCTGTACACAGATGTGATGCTCTTCACAGACCAATATTTTCTACTGGTAAACTTATTATCATCATTGTTAGGAGATGAGTTTATCAATGAACATCTGGATGAAGACAAACAGCAGAGATGCTTGCAGACAGAGAAAAAGATCTTGAAAAATTTAAAAAATTCCTGGCTATCATAGGTCTCTTTTCACTGAAGGACTACATCTAAAGGTGGACGATCTAGCTCAAAATCTAAAAATGGTTTTAGATTCATTCTCAACACTAGGCTTTTGCTTAGCAGTATGAGCTTCATGTGACCTATGATCATCTAGAAAAGTAATCTCTTCCTGATATCATAGATCACTGTACTCAAGACTGGTAATTATATCTTTGCAATGGACCAGGGGGAAAAATTCAGTTGTGGTAGCAGTTTTGCTTTGTCATTCTTTCTCATTCAGAGGTTCAAGGGAGTATCATTATAAGCTTCACATCTACAGCTACTTTTATTCACTCAGGACTTATTGTCACTATCATCTTCTGCAAGCCTGTTATTTCACCTGCAATTCTACTGAGTTATGAGCAATTAAAATGCCTTTTTTTTTTACATACCTTTAAAATTCATAAAAGCCACAAGTTGTAAGTATTAACACCTGCAATATAGAGTTATGATGACCTTGATAAAATGCTGTGAAAAATGAGCAAGTAATATCTGAGGGCTCTAAGATGAATTACTAGTCAGTTGCACTCAATAAAGATATTTTAAATTCCCCAGTGGTGAACATTGAAATAAAATGTGGCAAACAATAAAGTCAGGTAATAGTTTTGTTAGCTCTTACTAACTCTCCATTCTCTGACTTGAAGCTGTTTATCCCAGAGTTTTTTATTTGATACAGAAAAGAACATTTATCAATAAATCACTGTTTAATTTCTCAAGAGAACAGCTTTCACAATCTAGTATGTATTTTCCTAGGTAACAGACAATTTATAGAGAGGAATAGAGTTCACTGGAAAATATTGATATTGGCCTATCAATTGGCATATCTTGAATGCTCTGCCTTAACTGTATAAAACCAGAAAAAACAATTGTTTCAGAAAAAACCCAGCTGCAGTTCTATTCATCAGGTTAGCCCAATAAAAATATTACAACATGACAGTAACAACCACAGAGCAATTAACAGTTATGCCACAAATGCTCAGACCTCCTAGTTCAAGATCATCACTGTGTTCTAGGAGGAGTGGGAGCAAACTGGACAGTCGCACCACTGACATTATAATCTGAAAATAATACCAATAAAAAACCTTCATGTTTTTACTTCAGAGAATAAATTCCAACTAAAATTGCTGAAGATATATGCTCACAAATACCCAAATATCAGACTTTGACTCTTTCCATTAGACATACAACAGCCAGCAAGGAAATTAAATATTGGAATTTTAGCACCTTTCTCATTCGTACATGCATACTGTATATTGAAACATATTCCAAACAGATGTTTTGGATCGGGGAAAAGTTAAAATTCTAATTAATATTTGAATGCAATAGCCAAAATAATTTAACTTGTATCACCTTGACATCTTTTTTCTTCATCCTTATGTAAATGAGTAAAACAGTTCTTCTTACAGTCTTACCACATTCTACACTCTGAATTCTGCAGAAATGGTCATCACAACAAAGCTGCACTATATTTGTTCCTTTTATAATTGCTGATTTTTATTATTATAAAATCTCTGGGTATTCTTTTGAAATTTTTTCTCTCCTAATTTTACCCATCAACTCTCAATTGCACACAGTAGGCATTCACATCCCACAGCTCTGGGGACCTGACTTTCAGTCCAGTAAACAGAAGATCTGAGATTTTGGCTCTAGTCAATGGTGGGAATGAAACTCTTTGACAGGGCAACGTAACATACCTTAGTTCCTGCTCCAAACCTTGGCTAGACAGGGACCTAGGAAATAAGCTAGGTGGTCTGAATAACCTCAAAACAATGATTTATCTTGTTCAGGTTAACTCTACATTCAGGAATTAATGTCTCTGCCATTAATAAAAAATAAACAAAACTCACATATTTACACTTGATATTACAAATATATTACCTGGAATATTTTACCACAGGAAGAAAGAGTTTACAGAAGAAGACCTTTCCTTCACTCAGCTTTCTTCATCTGCACGAGGTTCTGAATAATCATTCCAAGATCAAGCCTTTCCTGTCCTGGTGCCGTAATGACATAGTAAAACAAAATACGAGTAAGTATTAAAACATATCAGCATCATAAAAACTGAAAAAAATATTTTATTTTATTATAATAAAGTTGACTATGAAAGGAACTGTTGATTTTGCCTGTGCAAAACTCTTGGGGTTAAATGTGCTCATGGATTAACTTTCCAGCTTTTAAAACTACAAAAGTGTCCTTCAGAATGGAAAGTGACCTGAAGGTGAAATGGCACTGATGTGCTATACTTGTGATAACTTATTTTCTATAGCAAAAATACACCATGCTAGAGCTGAATTTTAGAAGAGCTGTTTTAGAAATATCTTTCTTTTGTGATTCTGAAACGAAACACCAGAATCCCCATTACACTGAATGGGACCATTTAGAGTATTTCTTTTGAGAATCCATATTTCAGTATTTATTATTATAACACATTTTGGGGATACATTGGTGTGACAGTTCAAAGGCATTTGGTCACACTCAAAGAGTTGTGGTCAACAGCTCAATGTCCGAGTGGAAACTGGTGCTGAGTGGTGATCCTCAAGGGTCGGTATTGGGGCCGGTTCTCTTCAACATCTTTGTATTTATATTTGGGATTGCCCTGACCCAGGTGCAGGACCTTGCATTTGGCCTTGTTGAACTTCATGAGGTTAGCACAGGCCCACCTCTCAAGCCTGCCAAGGTTCCTCTGTATGGCATCCCATCCCACCAGCATGTCAACTGCACCAAACAGCTTGGTGTTGTGGGCAAACTTGCTGAGGGTGCACTCAATCCCACTGTCCATGTCACTGACAAAGATGTTGAAGAGCATTGGCCCTGAAACTGACTCCTGAGGGACACCACTTGGACATCAAGCTGTTTCCATCCACCATGCTTAAAAATGTATGTAATCATAGATAAAATATGTGAAATAAAGTTGTAATTTATCTGGTTTTGGATTGTCTCCACTGAATTTCCTCAGATAGTTTATCTGCCTAGCCTATCTTTTTTCAGTATCAGCAACTATGGTGCTTTCACGCTGACCTCATATTACAACAGATTTTGTCTGGCTCTCTCACTTTTTGTCTGCTGAATAGTACATTTTCCGGAGCATATATTCACATTCTGGCACTGTGTTTAAGAATTCCTGCCCTCCTTCTCACCAGAAGCCTTCTGACACTCCTTAATCTGTGTTTCCTCCCTGAGCAGCTTGGTTTTGTTTTGTCTCTCTTTCTTCAAATGTCAGTTCTCTAAACCCTTACACATCATGCTTGCCCGCCTTCAAATTACATCCAGTTTATCAACATGTCTTTTAAATACTTTCTTTATGTGGTGTGCATAAAATATACTACAGAAGCAAATTAAAAGAAAAAGCAAATTAAAAAAAAAATAAATGAACATTAAATAGCCTTTAATGCTCATTTATTCTCTCCCTTCTAAAATCTTTCCTCAGGATATAAAATTCTGTAAAAAAAAGCAGATCGAAAAGCTAGTAGCCAGATCCACAACTTTTCAGACATATAGAGGTAAGTTCTTAGTATATGTTTTACTTAAAGTCAGACTTAGAATCTTAATAAGTTGAGAGCAGGTGACTCTAATATCTCCTCTGCCCTTACTCCTCGCCATGAACCACAAAGGCAGGGAAGCTGCATTAGTCAGGAGTGTGAGCTTTTTCTCAGTTAATAGTTCCAGGCTTCAGTCCCATCCTTATTGCACATCCTGGCAAAGCATATTCTCACCATTACTTGGCCTTCTTTGGTCACTTGTCAGTGCTTGACATGCTAGTGTCCTTGAAAAGTGTTTTCTTTGTGGGGGCCCTTCCCTCTCTCCCATCCAGAAAAGACTATTTAATCCATCTACAATTAAGCAGAAATTTTAATCTCTTTTTTTTCTTCCTCTAAGGTAATTTTGGACTCACAAATTAGATGTCCCTGTGCTTATAAGCCCTTCAGAGTATACCTTACCCCTCACTGTCAGTCAAGTTCAGCCTAAAGCATGGCTGTCACTGCCAGATTTCTGCAAAAATAAAACTAATGTTTCCTTCCACACTCAGTTTCTCTGTAACTGCTGTAACTATCAAACTCTCATGCAAGAAATGGGAGACCAAAATTTAAGTGTCATTTCAGCATGAGGAATTGTGGTGGTTTGGGTGGATTCACCCTTTTGCTTGCAGCTTGCGGCCAAACACAGCCTGCTCTATCACCCTCCCTCTCCCCTCACCCAGGGAGTAGGGGAGAGAATTTGGAAAGAAGGGCAAGGACTCACGGGTTGAGATAAAAACTATTTACTAATTGAAAGAAAATTATAATGATAACAACAATGATAACAGACTATACAAATGAGTGATACACAGTGCTCACCTCCCACTGACCAATTCCCAGCCTGTGCCAGCTAACGATCCTGCAGCAGAGACGGTCCCGAACCGAAACCCCAGAAGAGTGAGCCTGAGAGACCCCCAAGAGAATGCCTACTGTCTTCCGGTCAACCCTGGTTAATGTACTGACATGACGTGATATGATATGGAATATTTCATTGGCACAACCAGATGCCAGTTTTGGGTTTTGCTCCTCACTGCGCTTCCCCCTCCCAGTCCTAGTGCAGCTGTGAAGTAGACAAACACCGTGGCCTTGAGCTGCAGCAACTAAAAACACCAGTACTGTTATCAGTGTTCTTCTCATACTAAGTCTGAACTGAAACACTGAAAGTAAAACACAGCTATTCTAATTACTAAAAAGAAAATTAACTCTATCCTAGCAAAACCAGGACAGGAATGCAAACCCATAGAACCCATTTGCATAACTGACTGTCCTAATAACTCTAATATGCTGTTTTATGCAAAAAAAGGATGCAAGATTCATTAAATCAGAGAGATGAAACACAGAAAGATGCTTTACTCCATAGTGCAGGGATAAAGGCAGTTAGCTAGGCTGAGAATCCTGAGTTTTTATCTCTCTTCCCGAAAGAGATCATGATTTTGCATTAAGGAAACTGTATACAAAGCACATTGAATGCCCTGCCAGCATGCCACTTCCTCACCCTGAAAAACCCTTAACCTTCTTTCTTCAAAGAAGCTGAAAGAAAAATCCATACGGATGCTGCTGTAATACAGTTTGTCCACAGGCAGGAGGTGACTTCTATAAACAATTCTCCCTGAAAGTTCTCACTCCAGACTGAGTTGACTCAAGCTATTGTATTTCATTTGGGGCCCATTATAAAAATGCTTGTGGGCAGAGTGAAAGTTGAAACAAGAGATTGCAAGGGAATTTCCTTAGAATTCAAAGTCTTAAACCTCTCGATACTATCAGTGTATTTACAGAATAATCTCAATGAGATTGGCTTTATTGACAATAGAAATTACATCTGTTAATGTCAGATACTTAAAATCAGTCCTTAGACCTTAGATTTTTAAAAATTTCCTTACAAATCAAGGAAAAAGTGTCAAATACATGTTTGTGCACTTACAAGTGAAGGATGCCACTCTGGCCCTCAGAGCATGGAGCTCACTTAAAATGAAAAAATAAATAAAGCAAGTACTCACAGAGTACATGTTGAATTTTGTTTGAGCATAATAGTATGTAGTCTTTTAAATTTAAAGTATTTTAGTCTTTTAAAAATCTCCTTCCATGACAATACAGGTGTCTTATATTAAAACATAACAGAACTCTGCAAAATGAGCATTTAATTACAAAATGCTTAGGTAAATAAACAGAATGTAAGGCAACTGATGTTCATAGAGTACAATGAACAACAGAAGGAATAAATGACACTCTTGTGTGTTCTCATATGTGTAACCAATAGGGCTACATTCATTTTTGCACCTGTTTCAGCTAAATCCATGATGTCAATGCAAACACTAACACCTGTGACATTCACTGGGGAACTCTGAGTCCCATAACAAACAGATAAGCAATGCTGCTCTGTACACATGAGATGGGAAGAGGCAAAACAGCTTGTCACAATGTTGCAGAGTAGTTATTAGAAACAGTATTTTGTTCAGCTTCCTATGTTTTGATAGAAAACATACTTTGATATCAATTGCAAATATTAAATGGGAGAGGGGTTAGAAAACATCATGACATATGTAAGCAGCTTCCTGTCACACATCAGAGTGTTTTAACAGAGTATTTTGTTAATGCCTTCACTCTGCCCTGAAAAGTACAACACTGAACAAGACACATATTACAACCAGCAGTTAAGCATTATACTGGTAGTTCTTCCGTTTTACTTCTGATCCCACTTTTCCCAGGATAAAGTCTCTTAAAGGAACACAGAATTTCTAAAGGAATGCTCTGTTTGGCAAACAGCACATGAAAAAAAAAAAAACCCTGTAAACCCAAACTTAAAAAAGCAAAATTTAAATATTTTCAACTTTGCGAGTACCACGCTTTTAAGAAAAATCTTTTCAACTCCCTGAATTCCAAGGAGTTTTTTCATAAGAATATAAAATGTTTTGCAGAATTATTTTTATAAAATATTGAGCATCCATAGGATATAAAACCAACCAAAATTTTCCTTAAAAATTAAAATTAAATGATGATGCATTTTTCATAGAAACATAAAATTGTTTGAGTCGGAAGGGTTCTTTAAAGGTCATCTAGTTCAATCCCCCTGCTGTGAGCAGAGACATCTTCAACTAAATCAGGTAGCTCAGAGCCCCATCCCACCTGACCTTGAATTTTTCCAGGGATGGGTTTTCTAACACGTCTTTGGGCAACTTGTTCCAGTGTTTCACCACCCTCATCGTAAAAAAAATTCTTCCTTTTATGTAGTCTAAATCTATCCTCTTTCAGTTGAGAACTGTTACCCTTTGTCCTATTGCTACAGACACTACTAAAAAGTCTGTCTCTATCTTTCTCATAAGCCTCCTTTACGTATTGAAAGGCAGAATAAGGTCTCCCTGGAGCTTTCTCTTCTCTAGGCAGAACAACTCAACTCTCTCAGCCTTTTTCACAGGAGAGGTGTTCCATCCCTCTGATCATTTTTGTGGTCCTCTTCTGGACTCATTCCAACGGGTCCACGCCTTGCACTGAGGACTCCAGAGCTGGACACAGTACTGCAAGTGGGGTCTCAGCAGAGAAGAGCAGAGGGACAGAATCAGCTCCCTCAACCTGATGGCCATGCTTCTTTTGATGCAGCCCAGGATATGGTTGACTCTCTGGGCTGAGAGCACACATTGCTGGCCCACAACCAGATCTTCATTCACTAGGATCCTCAAGTCCTTCTCCAAAGGGCTGCTTTAAATCTCTTCATCCTCCAGCCTATATTGATACTGGGAATTACCCCAACCCAGGTGCAGGACCTTGCACTTGGCCTTTGTTGAACCTCATGAGTTTCAGACAAGCCCTTTTCTGAAGCTTGTCCAGGTCCTTCTGGATGGCATCCTGTCCTTCAAGTCTGTCAACTGCACCACTCAGCTTGGTGTCCTCTGCAAACTCACTGAGGGTGCACTCGATCCTACTGTCTATGTAATTGATGAAAATATTAAATTGTATTGGTCCCAATAGGGACCTCTGAAGGACTTGTCACTGATCTCCATCTGGATATCGAACCATTGACCACTACTCTCTGAATGTGAACATCCAATCAGTTCCTCATCCACCAAACAGTCCACTCATCAAATCCATCTCTCTCCAATTTAGAGAGAAGGATGTTGTGGAAGACTGTGTCGAAGGCCTTACAGAAGTCCAGATAGATGACATCCATAGCCCTTACTTTGTCCACCGATATAATCACTCCATCATCAAAAGCCACTAGGTTGATCAGGCAGGATTTGCCCTTGGTGAAGCCATGCTGGCTCTCTTGAATCACGTCCCTATCCTCCATCTGCCTTAGCATAGCTTCTTGGAGGATCTGTTCCATGATCTTCCCAGGCACAGAGCTAATTCCCAGGTTCCCCCTTTCTATATTTTTTAAAAATTGGTGCAATGTTTCCCTTTTTCAAGTCACTAGAAACTTCACCTGACTGACATGACTTTTCAAATACCATGGATTGGCAACTACGAAAGCCAATTAATCCCCCTCAGGACTCCGGGATGCACCTTTGCAGGTCCCATGCACTTTAGTATGTTCAGGTGCCTCAGGCAGTCATGAACCTGATCTCTTACAGTGGGAAGGACCTTGCTCCCCTAATCCCTGCCCTGTAGTCCATCCACTCAAGAGGTGTGGGAAGAGAGGCTGCCAGAGAAGACTGAGGCAAAAAAAAGTCACTGAGTAGCTCAGCCTTCTCATCTGCTGTTAGCAGTTTGCCAGTCTTGGCCACCCAGTGGCGTATATATTTTTTATTTTTTTTCAAGTGTTTCCTCTTTTTTTCTTTTTTAAAATAGAAGTTCTGACCTAGAACACTAATAAATCTGACAAAGGTCAGTACATGAAAAGCTGTTCTTAAGCAAGAATTTGTTTTATTTTACACGTTTTAAGATGTTTTATCCACTAAAGTATCAAGAACATTTGCTAAGTGAAATTATCTCCTGGGAATTTGCAATCAGTCTCTCTTGATCTTTCCTTTTTGTGGAAAGGATAGTGGGTATCCATCCATCAGACTATCTGTCTATCTATCTATCCATCCATCTATCTTTTGTAAGTGTGAGACTGTATGTATGTATACACATTATACAGTGGGTATACACTTATGTTATTAACTCCCCAAGTATTGGCAGACAAAAATAGACACTTGGTTAGTAGTAAAAATCTGGAAAACAGCAATCATAACTATATGTTAGCAGCCAGAAAATATAATACAGAAATACAGTTTTGTCTGCCAAACAGCTGGAAAGTTTTGGCTATTCCCTATTTTAAAATAGTTTTCCTCAAACTGTTCAGTATCTGAGGAAACAACTGCCATGCTTTCCTGAAGCCCATGTAAGATCTTAATACAGTAAGGGATCTCAGTAGTAAACTAACAGAATCAAATGCATTTCTTGGTTTCACCTTAACTCCTTGGGATTGTCATAAAAAATATAATTTAATGATGCAATTTAAGCAAAGTGAGCACTGACATTTTCTACGATCTGGCTCAGTTTTGAAGGATTCTATTAAATTTCATTACTAAAAAAAAGAAAAAAAAAAAGAAAAAATATCCTCTGACAGGTAGCATGAAGATTCAGATAATTTAAAAATCCTTGGTTCTGTACACACCGCAGTACAGGGCGATACTGGAAAACCACTCGTACTGGTTTAGACATCTTAACTGGCAGAGATGTCATTACAATAGTACTGAATGGTGATGCATCTCATTAAAAGAAGCTGTTGCATGACATGTCTTTCAATTATTTGGATGCACTGGAAATACTGCAGGAATTTCTTTTAAATAGTGTAGAGTTAATGACATGCCAATCAAATTCAATAGAATGTCACAGAAATGCAGATGGCAAGAAAAAAATTGCAGCATTCAGTTTATTGTGTCCCCTCCCTCTGCTAGAGAAAGAGCATCTTTTATAGGGAACATGAAAACACGGTAAGTTGTCACTCATATCCCACTTACGTCCCCACATTTGTCTAAATGCAAAAGTGGAGTTTGGCATAAATCTTACTGCACTGGTTCAAAGAGAAGCAAATACTATACTTCATAAAAGACTTAAAGTGCATGTCCTGCTTAGAGCTCACACATTTCCAGGCTGACTGGAGATACATAATTTATCAGACAATAGTGCAGGACACAGGTCTTCAGAAAGAAACATATCACAACAGGACAAAACAGGTTTCCATGGCTTATAACTGAAAATACATGAAAAGACGCAAATATTGAATGGTAATGTTTTATAAATGCTTACATTTATAACAATATTGGAACTGGCATGGGGCACTTCATAAGGCTTACTTCCCAGCTGGGGTGAATGGTCCTTGGCTACACTTCAAGCCATTATTATCTTTCCAATGATCATTAATCCTTCTTAAACAGCTTAATCATTATTTCTTCATAATGACATATTTTTAACTAGAACGTTCTGCTTGCAGTGATATAATTTTCAGGTAAGCAAAACAAATCAGGGCATTTTATGAGGAAAGTAGAAAGAAATAAGTGAAATAAATGCACACACTAGTCTCATGCCAAAGCCTGGAAGAAGGAAAGAATGAATGAACAATGATTAATATGCAATTAACACTTCATTTACAGTAAGAAAGCATAAAAAACTGTTGGGGTGGGATCACTGAAAGGTCAATGGAAGAGTTGTTTCTGCAGGAGTGCATGTGTTACTTTCAGGCAAACTGTGCAGACACAGTAGGAATTGAATAAGTGCTTCAGAAAGATTTGGAGGATACAAGAAAGGAAAATTATAACTTCAGTGGGTTTTTTTTTTTAGTGCCAGGGTAAGCAGTTTTCCCAACAGCAGGGTTCCTAATTATGATTAGCTCCTTGCAATTGTGGAGGAAAAAGTGTGTTAAGTGTCTGCATTTTCATCAGGATGAGAAGATGAGCTGTTGAGTTTTCATCACAGGAAGCACTGGCCCTTTGACAGGCTTAATGTTTTCTAAGTAGGAAAGAGTTTATACACTTAGAAGTATTACAGGGTGGGCCTTCTTTTGACAATTTATATCAGTAAGCATGTTGTTGATCACACTGCACACACACACCACACCCCTTCTCTACTTTCTGTATTACAGACATAATATAAATATGCAAACTCCTCAAATTAAAGCTTGCTATATTTTAATTAAAATTATTTGTATATTTTGACAGCTGATACAGGTAATAACAAAACCCAAATTTTTCCTATATTGACAGAGAAGACGTGAAAGAGGGAAAGTTGGAAACAAGTTTTCATTGTGCCTCTCTCTGACATTAAGAGTAGAAGGCAAACTGCTGAAAAATTCTTGACTTATAAATATATATGTACTTGATAGTCCTTCCAGAGTCTTAGCAATTTCACAAGTTCCTGATCTATCCTCCAGTACTATCTTATAACAAGAAAGACAAAATGGCAAGAGCAAAATACTTATTGCTTACTCTGGTAACCTGGTAGAAATTCTTCATCACTGAAGCTGTCATGCATCTAACCCCCTATTTCCTACAGCTATTTATTGAAGTTCCTGTCTTTTTGTTGTACTCTTGTATGTACTCTTAGGACACAGTAAAGGAGAATTATGGGAAAAAAAAAAATCATACGTTTTCCTATTTTGTGTATAGAAAACTTGCCCATCACAAGTATGACCCATTTTTACGTACTTGTTAAAAATCAATAATAATCTTGACTACATTAGGAATTATACCACTGGTAAAACTTTTGATATTTAGTATGCTATTGTATAGTCAACTCTCATGGCTTATTTATCTCCCTGTAGTCAAAAACGAAATTTAAGGTGATTATTCAGAGCACAGTCAGCAGAAAAAAAAATAGTAAGTATAAAAAAGTGTATTGTCTATGACCCAGAAAATAACTTTGTTGGCCTCTGTCACATTGATACTAAGTCTGCATCACAGAATAATTCTGTACTATGGCTTTATAAAATCCAAGTTGTTAAGCAATGTGTTATGTATTGGGCATTATTGTTATTCTGGATGTAGATAAGCAAGAAGCTGGAAATGACAGAATCCTGCCTAATTCATTTTTTCTCTTTAGAGTAATGCAAAGGTAATGTGTTTGTCCAGAGAATCATCTTCATTTCCTGATTACATACAATCAGAGTGCTTTGGCTGGCATTCTGGTCTAGATTAAAAACTATCATACCAAGTGATCACTGCTAATTATGACCAATATCATACAGTTTTGAAATGAAGGTCAAAAGCTGTGGCTTGAAAGCCAAGACAAGATCATATTTCTGCTGTTGCTTATGGAAAGAGCCTTTTGCTTTAATCCAAATGATTCCTACAACAAATGCCAACAGTAGGTGTATTACTCACTCCTCACACAAATGAGAGTAGTAAAAATGCTAGTAAGTGATACCATATATCAGCCTTTCCATTAGCAGAATCTTTGATTATACTGTTTATGGAAGTTAACTAAATTACATATTCTAGCTATACAGAATGTTTCATTCCACATCAATATTTGGTAAAGAGTACATCAAAATAGTGCCTATACTGGGAAGAAAGGCATTTCTGATGTCAAGTCATTATGGACAATGGAAAACAGTCACAGAACTGCATTTGCACTGTAAATGCAAAGAATTAGCCCCTGGAACCCAAAAGAACAGTGCCGAGGCAGGTACCCCCCTAAATTCAACCAGTGAGATCTGGTTTTCTTTGGCAATGGACCAGTCTAGTGGCACATCAGAGATAGGCAGGTTCCATGCCACCTGTATGCCAGCAATTCTTGTCCTTTTGTGGTCCATAACGCAAAGCAAAGATAGAATATTTTTCCTGCAATCAGCGAAACTAAGTAGAAATCACAAACCAATTTTTCATTTTGTCCTCAACTTCATATCTTATTATGAAAGCAGGAGCAATGCCAAATGTCAGGAAAGGGCTCCTGTCATTCATGCATGAGAGTGGAGACCTTATCTCTTTCTACAACTACCTGAAAGGAGGTTGTAGTGAGGTGAGTGTTGGTTTCTTCTCCCAAGTAACAAGCATTAGGACAAGAGGAAATGGCCTCAAGTTGCACCAGGGGAGGTTTACTTTAGTTATTAGGAAAAATTTCTTCACTGAAAGGGTTATCAAGCACTGGAATGGGCTACTCAGGGAACTGGTGGAGTCCCCATCCCTGGAGGCATTTAAAAGATATACAGATGAGGCACTTAGGGGTATGGTTTATTGGTGGAGTTTGCAGTGTTAGATTAATGGTTGGACTCAATGATCTTAAAGGTCTTTCCAACTAAAATAATTTTATGATTTTGTATTGCTGTTCTGCTCATATCAACAATGGGACCAACTGATGCTCTTTCTTTGAGAAATGGTGGTTGCCATCAACACCATTATCCAAGCATTGTAAGGTGCTTGGGCTTCCCTATTGCCCATGTCCAGTGCTGGTGTGTTTTTTCGAAGAGCACTCCCCTTCAAGCAGAGCAGCATCTGAGAGCAAGGAGTACAAACACTAAGTATAATAATAATAATAATAATAATAACAACAACAACAACTAAAACTGGCCCACACACCAAGGCCATTCTTAAGCAACCGCAATTCACACCATGTAGATAGGTTAGTTCACAGAAAAGGTGTTTGGTACTTTTATAAAGACTGATCATAGCAAGTCTGGTGAGAATGCACAAAGACACATTCTTTTGTTCACAAGTAACAAAGAGCTTTAACGCCTGCCTCAGATTCAAACCTCTGTGCAACCATGACAATGTCACTGCTGTGGCACATTCATAATTTGTAGTGCGTTTTGAGATTCTCAGATGAAAGGCCCTATATAAAGGGAAACTATTATTATCTATATAGCAGACAGATACCAGCTCAACTGTAATATGCTGTTCTCCTCAGGGGGCTCAAGCATGTGAGCTGCTAAGTACTCTCCATTTCTATTACATCTCCTTGGAGCTGAGAGCACTCAGCAACTAGGAGGATCAAGCACAGAATTGAGTTTGGGCTTCAAATCCACAACCCTGACATATGCAAAATCTCCATCGAGGTTTTTAATCTGTGCTTTGGACTGCGTAAAGGGTATCAGAAAGAAGAAGTGTAGCAGAAGTTTCAGGGAAAAAAGCAAAATACAATAAAACTGTAGAGATGTAAAATACTTAAAACATTGAAAAAGTTATTGCTATTCGAAGACTAGATTACTGAAATTACTGTCCTCCCATCAGATGACTAAATAATACACCACATAAAGAAAGAGACGTTGTGCTGGCCACAAAACTCACATAACATCAACAAGGAAATACACGTTTTTTAAATGACACATAAAATGAATTAATAATTATGCAAGCCTTAAATGTAAAAAAATGAGTGAGAAATTAAAAATGTGCATGTGCAGAATCTGAAACATTTGCTTTGTTTTACCCAGTGTGCACAAACAAAGCAGTAAATTTCTCACTAAGGGTTTGGGGTTTTTTTCCCTCCCTCCCCCACTGGGAACAGCACCATTTCAAATCCTCAGTATTTCCACCTCTAATTGCTAGAAGGGTTCATTATCAGCTGTCTAAAGTGCAATACATCAACCTTGCAAAGCTGATATACAAAAGACTTTCACACATCTGATGGGCTGCTGTGCTAAATACATCTTAATTTGTGCTGCATCTGCTGTTTTCTAATTTGTTTGTCATGCTGTGAATGCTACAGACTTTGCTACAGCAGATCCCTGATTTTTTATTTTTAAAAACACGGCAGCTACCCAGAAAAGAAATGGCTGAGTGCCACCATTGTTCCTCTGATCCATGAAATTACATCAGTTCTCTTATATTAAGCATTAAATACTTGATGATATATGTTTAATATAATGCATGCACATGCTACCATATGTCTCAATACACAAACTATATACATGTGTGTACTATTTACATCTTCCATGTTAACATTTGCTAGATTATAGATCTCTTGAAATCAGTTTTTCTGCATTTAAAAGAATGCTTAATTTAAGCCGTTTCATGGGGTTTGTGCCCTCAATTTTTACTGGTATTATTTTTGTCAAAAACCTGGAAGAAGAGTGCTGCCAAAAAACTAATTCTTAATGATTCTTACACATGAATGAAGCCTGGTGCCTTTTTTATTTATTTAAGGGCATTCGTGAACCTATATATTGTCCTCAGTGAAATGAGTTTGGTCTTCTCTGCTCAGACCCTGCTGAGCTGAAAAGGAAATGGTAGAACAACCTGTGTAATTCAGCATGATTCAGAATAGATCAAAGTATCTGTACAGAAGAAGGCTCAGCTTGAGCTGGCAAGGAAATTAAATTTCTACACTTCCCTTCTTAAAGTGGAGAGTTTTCCCAGGTATAGTGAGCACTAACACCGGGGAGGGTGTGATTAATTTTTGGTGAAGCAACCTTTGCTGTCATTAGCTTTCACAATCACAAGAACCCCACACACACCTCTGTTCCAAAAATAAGAGGGAAATGCCAAGCAGTATTTTGTGTGGGGCCTCCTGCAACTTCACAGGTTGCAAGGTTAGAAAGGTATCCACCTGACACCATACACACATCTTCCAAGAGATCTTGATCTCTCAGAGCCCTTTCTCTTAGGAAGGCCAACCCACTGTCAATCACACCAGTACCAAAATCAGCTGTCAAAGAAATTTATAAACACATGTCACTGCAAAGCAGAATCTTGCCATTGTCAAATCCCTACGTGGTGTACACAAAATAAAATACCATAACCCAAGCTGTAAATGTTACAAATGATGTCCCTTACTTATTTGTTTATGTTTAGCTCTCAGTTTTCCCAGCTAGACAAGAAAATCTGTCTTGCGCACAATAAGTGAAGTGTAATAAAGAGGAGAACTCTCTTTGTTTCAGCACAGTCCAGACTTTAGAGAAGCAGCTGGAATGCAGATTTACTTCTCCTGTTTTTGTAGTGTGACTCCTGATGCTCCTGACGTGAAGAGCTATTTACATAATGCCAATCAGTCTCCTATGTCAAGTCCTCACAAGAATGTGCAGCAGCAATTACAGAGGCAGGCTTTATGGCTGGAGAAGCCACAGACAAATCAGCGCTACTGTAAAGGAGTGTGTTTAATCAATAAGGCATATTGTTCAACTAGTGTGAAAGGAAAAAAACCTCGTGAAGTAACAGCATTTGTAAAGGTTAATCAATTCAGCTAATTGTAAATGCTCTCAGTTGCCATTCCCTAAATAGTTCCTTCTCTTTGTAGCTGGTAATTCACTGTGGGATACAGCAACACGAAGCGGGGAAGGGAAGGGAAGGGAAGGGAAGGGAAGGGAAGG
>NW_010325285.1:38775-39331 GCF_000700745.2 Antrostomus carolinensis | reverse complement strand
GAAGGGAAGGGAAGGGAAGGGAAGGGAATCAATATATTTACCACAGGAAGGTAATATTTTTTTTTCTGCTAACACTGCTTTACCTCCTTCATTACACACAAACCAAAGTGAGATGTCTATGCTGCATGGTCCAAGCACATCAAAAGGAAAACATTCAAGAACCACTTCCTCCAAGTCCAAGACCAGAGCGTCCCTAAGAGAAAGAAATCAGGCAAGAGTGGCAGGAAACCTGCATGGATGAGCAAGGAGATCATGGAAAATCTCAAAAGGAAGTGGAAAGTCTATGAAATGTGGAAAAAGGGTCTAGCCACCTGGGAGGAGTATAGGAATGTAGTCAGGGCCTGCAGAGATGCAACTAGGAAGGCTAAGGCCCGCTTGGAGCTGAATCTGGCAGAAGAGGGAAAATGTGGGCTCATTGCTGACCAAGGCAGGTGCCCCGGTTTCGGGAGACGCTGAGAAGGTAGAGATACTGAATGCCTTCTTTGCTTCAGTCTTTATGGCTAAAAGTGCCCCTCAAGAACCCCAGATGCTAGAGGGAAGAGAGAGTGTCTGGAGG